>NW_018164951.1:2335077-2349846 GCF_001263595.1 Phalaenopsis equestris | reverse complement strand
TCTAAGCTTTTACATTTTAACCAATTTTTATAACATAACTTCTTATATTTTATCTTTTCTTGCACATTATTATTCCACCACCAACTATTTTTATTTGTAAATATTTTTCCCTTTGATTCTCCAAGAACATCTTTTGCTACATGTTTAATAGCGTTTGTTACTTTATCCCACATCACATTTGCTTCTTCATGAATATCCCAAATTTTGAAATCTTGAATTTTACTCATAAAATTAATTTTATTTGTATCTTTTAAGTTTCTCCATCTAATTCTGCAATGATGAGTCCTAGTATTTTTTATTTTACAACTCTTAATCTTAAAATCTAAAACTAATAAACGATGTTGGGTATTTAAATTTTCACTTGGAATGACTTTACAATCTTTACAATCATGACGATCTCTTCTTCTCATAAGAAAATAATCAATTTGTGTTTTATTAGATCCACTCTTATAAGTAATAAGATGTTCATCCCTTTTCTTGAATAAAGTATTAGTAATAACAAAATCAAACGCTAAAGCAAAATCTAAAATAACTTTACCTTCTTCATTAGTTACTCCAAAACCGTAGCCACCATGAATATTTCTGAAATCTTCTACCACTCTACCGACATGTCCATTTAAATCTCCTCCAATAAAAATTCTTTCTTCAAGAGGTATCATTTGTATTAAGTCTTCTAAGTCATTCCAAAATTTATCTTTAGACTCTGTATCTAAACCTACTTAGGAGCATAAACACTTATAATATTAAAAATCTTAGTATCAATGATAATCTTAAGGGCTATAATTCTATCACCAACTCTATTAATTTTTACAACATTATCTTTCAAACTCTTATCTATAATTACACCTACACCATTTCTAGTGCGACTCTTACCAGAATACCAAAGTTTAAAACCTAAATTATCAATCTCCTTAGCCTTTTCTCCCACCCACTTAGTTTCTTGAATACATAAGATATTAATTTTCCTATGAATCATAATATCAACTAATTCCATTAATTTACCATTGAGAGTGCCTATATTCCAAGATCCTATCCTAATATTAGTTTCATTAGTTTCTTGAATCCTCCCACTTTCTGTATTTCCTTAACTCCGCAGAGTATATACCTACTCTCCAATTCTGAAATTTGCTAAGAGGCAAAGCAAAAATCTCTCAAAAATTCTAACTCAATAAGCTTGTGTCAAATAGGGTTGTCAAAATTAAACTCGATGCATGTACCCAACCCAAGTACCAAGACCCAACTCAACAAAATTGAATTTCGGATTGACTCAATTAATTTTTAGGTCGGGTTGAGGTAAAGAACTTAACACAATTAATTTTCAGGTTGGGTTCAATTAAACCAACCAACCCAATTTTGACCTGAATAACAATTATGTTTAAAGCTAAATGGACTATGCAAGTCAAGTTCATGTCAATTTCAATCTTCAGGTCAGGTTTCAGTCGGGTCAGTCGGAACTTTCTAACACAAACCTTACATGCGAATTCGATTTAGCTCCCCGACTATTAGGTGCCCAAAACCCTCATTAAGATCACTTGGAACCTATTAGACTTTAATGAATTGCTCACCCTTGGCTTAGGTTCCTGCTAGGTCCAACTTGTTAAAACCTTTAGAGAAGCCAACCAATGCATAGCTAGCATTGTCATGAGTCATTAGGTTAAAAGCCATCAACACATTCAAAGCATAACTCCAAATTTGGAGCCAATTTAGCAACATCAACCTACGATCTTCAAACTAACATCTCATTTCCATGTCATTTGGCCATGAAAACTAAAGTGATCCAAACTTTCAGTAGGATTCCCATGAATCCACTGTTTAAAATTATGTAATAAGGCACGTCTTAAGGCATTCCTTCATGTAATTCCGAAGAAAAGTGCTTCGAGGCAAATGCCTCGAGCAGCTTGAGCGAGGCGTATGCATCGAACAGCTTGGGTGTGTACGCCTCACATTAGTTTAGGCCCACCTCAAGTCATACCTCACCTTGATTCCACTTGAAGTTTTTTCTCCTTATATTAGATGATTTGAATACGAAAAAAAGTTGCAATCTCATGCATAAGAGCTCCCCTCTTCCCAATCAGTGTCAATGTCTGTTACGTTTGCAGTCGGCTCCGTCAATGTCATTCGTTGCTTCTATCGTTAAAACAGTCTATGCCATCACTACTTCTTCAGCTACAACAGCCGCCATCTTTGTATTCTATAGCTACACATTGCCCTTGCACGGTCGTTGTCTCTTGCTTCTCATGTTGTTATCACCGTTGCCAACTACTCCTGCTGCTACAGCTTTCTACTGTGCTAGCTTTTGATTATTTATTATACTCTTATTATGTTAGTTGACTGATAGGAGTGAGAGAAGTCTTCTATGCTAAACTCATCATATAACTTTGATATTTTATTACATTCAGCTCATTTTTATGTTAGTTTGGTGCCTTTAATCTGTTGATATTTACAATATATTTTTGTTTTGTTGAAATTGTTACATGATAATTTGTAACTTACATAATTCCTTATTTCATATAAACACAATTTATCACTTTTTACTGAATTAAAATGTTGATATGTCTTTCTTTAATAGGTCAACAATTTATGATGCTAGTATATTATTTTTTACCTATTTATTCCAACTTACACAATTTTCAAACTATACGGCTCGTGCTTCAAACTGCCTGGAGGCTTCTGCATCACCTCCAAAAAAAAAGAATCTTATTACCCAATTGAACAATTTTAAACATAACACAAACCTAGTAACCTTCATTCACTTAGCACTAATAGCCTAGGATCCTGCCTCAACCAACTTATTTCCAATTAATTGGTATTATATTGACCCGTTGAGTCAACAACCATCGAAAACCTCACCCCACCAAAAAAAAAGAAAAAAAAATTCACATAAAACATCTTATTTGTGTGTCTTTCGGCCATAGTTTTCAGTTTAAACATTTATGAACAACAACCTTATCCCAAAATTCTTCCTTAGCACCCGCCGCCCTGTGTCGACTTTTCAATGCCTTCTTCTATTGAGTCTCCTTTCTTAGCAATTCCTCTACAACTCTCCCAATAAATATCCCTTTCTTCTGAGATTTCATTGATTGCAATAATCTTAACCCCTATTAAAGCTTCTCAATGATTTTTAATTGAAAACTTTGCACCTAGTGGCAACCCCAACTTTGGTCATGTAATGGCAACGTTTAACTAGCATTCAATTGATGTCATTTCACCCAGCAAAAACCCAAATCAAGCATCAAGAACCATCTTGTAGGAAATAAACACTTCAACTTGGCGCTTAACCGAAATCTATCTACTCAATTTACATTAGATCCTTTCATAAGAATCTAAGGGTCCAATGTTGTGAATTCCTTAGGGCCTTTCCGAAATTGAGGGAATAGACAAAAAATGTCATTTAATCTTCACATGTTTACCGGTAAAGATTCTTTTTTTTTTTGCACAAGGGCCAATAGATGGCTCAAAAAACCCTCATGAAAGATGCCTCCGAATGAGTTGAATCTTAGTTTTCCTTAGCTAATTTTCATAGTTACCTTAAGTTACAAAAGCTTCTTCTAGTTCTTATCAAGTATTAAACCATAATTTCTCATTTGGTCACGGCATATATCATTTTTTTTGGCATCATGTTTCACGCATAGACATTTGGTCTCAATTTTTAAAGTAAATGTAAGCCAATTAATTCAATCCAATTATGAAAATTGATGTAGAGTTTTTTTCCACTTCATGGACAAAACCTACAAGGGTTATAAGATCAACAAAATCAACATTATCCCAAAAAATATTGTATGTTCCTCCTCACTCTTTCTTGGCAGTCCTTCTCTATGAGTGGAAAGATCATGTGCACCCTTAATCTACACACATAACCTCCAAACATGTTGAACTAGCTTAATATAAAGTAACAAAATAGAAACCAACAATTAACAAAACAAAACTAAGAACTAAGGTGTTTTGCATGGATTGAGACATAAGCCATAAAATAAATTAAAAAACTCATCAATTTAAAATGATTCATAAATACAATATAAATTATTGATGTATTGATTTATTTTATTTAAAAAAACAAATCATAAATATGAATCTTAAATGTTGATATAAAATAAAAGTTTGGAATGAAATTCAAGACAAGCATTCGCCTGAGTGTTCTGGGTACTATTTCCTTCTAAAACTACTTAGAAAATAAGAATGTACGCTCCCTATCACTGTTAGGAAATTCTTAAAAAAACAATAACTACAAAATACGCATTGTCACAAAAAAATGCAACGCTCAAACGTGCTTTTTTCAAAGCAAATCCAAATCAATAGAGCAGAGAAGGCAATAGCTGATTGTAGAAGCATTTAACGAACTATGAAAAGTGGGAACCAGAAATCCAAGCACAAACTATTTAGAGCTGAAACACAAGCAAAAATAAGATACAGAGAAATGTTTAGAGCTGAAACACCAGAAAATCGTGGCTGAAGCGGAAATACAGCAAAAAATAAGCTAAATAAGCCAATGACCACATGTATTCAGACATACACATAAAATCAAATCGAGACATAAGGATAACCCTAAGAACCCTAAATAAACCAAAAAATAGATACAGAGAAATGTCTCCAGCAAAAGCAAATGAAGCCCCAACCATTTCACATATGATCTACACAATCGCAACAAAACAACGGATCAACTTTCAGAAAGAAATACCTCAGTCGCAGAACCACCCAATGGTCAGATTATCGGATTGCGACTTCCTCAAACCAAGGAAAAGCAGGAAAAGGAGGCAATCGGGGGCTTAGTTCTCTGCTCTGGACTTCTCCTCTTGACTGGCGATCGATCGGAAATGAAGGGTAGCTAAAATTGAAATGTGACAGAGAAGGCTTTGAATGTTTTCGAACGAGTTAGGGAAGCGGGAGGAACAGAATGCGTGTCAGAGAAACCCTAATTTTTGAAAGCGTAGCTGGGGCTCGGCGTTTTGTAATCGGGCCACATGGCCGGTGAATGTAACCTTCCTTTGCCCTTATTTTTCATTTCACTTCGGGCCATAGTTTATCTTAAAATGTGACCTGCACGTGGGTGGATTCGACTTGGGCCCTACGATTAGAATAAAAATAAAATTATATTTTTAGATAAATGGACAAAATGCGAGATCCAAATAATACTACGACAATTTCAAAAATTCTCCTACACTTATAAGATATCCCAAACAAACCCTAAATATAAAATCACATTTCTTAAATACATATTTTATTTCATTTATTTTAGATTTTAATTTAAATATCTTTAACGGTGCAACTTGTGTACAACTAAATGGAGGCTTCTTAAATAGATAAAATTTGGTGAATTAAAAAAAAGAGTTATGAATCTCATAAATAAGATGGAGATGGACTAAAAAAAGCATGATTGTGTTTGAGCAAATTTATCTCATTAACTACTAATAAATTTCTCTCTCACACACATATACACATACATGCATGCACATGCACATGCACTCTTTCTCTCACAAGCACACACATAATGATTTAGGGTGTCTTGGGTACTTATTGGTACGGGCGACGTTTTGAAAATGCTAGATTCAGGCGTTCGGAGGGTTTATCCAGAAACGGCATTTTGGTATCACGCGGACGAGGGATCGACCCCGCATCCAGCGTCTTCATTTCGCGTCCAGGTGATTTTTCCTCCCGTGCTCTTCTTCTCCCCGTCTCCTCCCTCGTCGTTTGAGGCGCCCTACCTCGATCTCAAGACATGGCAAACTTCGCTTCTTCTCGACGAAGTGGGGGAGAGGGTACTGAGACAGTAGATAAAAGCTCTGAGATGATCTGAACCGGCCATCCTCGTCGTCTCCTGCGTTATCCTGGATCCATTCAATTAGTTTCTTTTCAATATTGAATGTATTGTCCTTTTGGTGTGCTGTTTGCTTTCGTTGCACTACTCCTTGGTGATCAATCACAAGAAAACCAACAGTTCTCCAACTAACGGATACCGAGACTTTTCACATGCTTTGGTCTAGCATTCCTTTTTTTTTTTTTTCAAATCTTCTACCAGGATTATAACCCATCTATGCTTGTGTTGTGAAGTTTATCTTTTTCCTACCGAGAGTTGATCTCTTTCAATTAGATATGATATTCTTTCAAAGTGATCTCGTATTTCTTTTGTGATTTTAATTTTCAAATGGCTGGTGTCACACTTATGAGATATCACTTGCAGCTAAGGTTTATCTCTGTGTTTAGTTAACTTGGCATCCTTGTCTTTGTAGCTAAAAGTTTTTTTCCCCCAAGTTTTATGCTTGAGTTGTAGTTTTTCATGGATACATTAATTTAATAACTCTACATAAAAATTTATATGTTGGTCATTGATATGTTTACTGGTAGCTTTTCATAGCAATTTAATAGATCATTATTCTTTCATTAAGTTATTTTTATACTACACATAAAAGTATATAAGCTTATTCAGATTAGGGGCAGAATGATCATTTATCTAGAATTAGCCGTTTTTCAAACGCACAAATCAAACAGCCAGTTATTTTAATGTATTTCATTGAATCATGTGGATGCACCCTATTAAGGATCTGTTTGGGACAGTTTTTTTATTGCTTTGCGTTTCAGACCAGCACCATAATCATGTTCGGGGAACTACTTTCCTATAGTTTTTTAGAAAGTTCTGTAGTGAGAAGCTATATTTTTCCACATGATTTGTAAAAGTGTTGTGGATGTTAAAAAACTGTTGTTTTATTTTTTTTAGAAAAAAAAATTATAATTGGACCACAATTTTCGAAAAAATTGGGATCTGTTTGAGGCAACTGCAACTATTTGAAAAAAAAGTTGTGAATCGATTGTAGAAGCTCTTGTTCAAAAACCTGCGGTAGATATTAAAAAAATTTCTCAAAAAGTCATAATAAAACTTTCTCGTAACCACTACACTTAGGGTCTATTTGCGACAATTTTAGGTGTTCGAGAAATAGTTGTGAAACAGCTGTAGAAAAATTATGATTGTTATTATAAATTTATTATATTTTTACAAAGTCAGACAACAATATTCTAGGAGTTACCACATTTTAATAACTCAAGCTGAAAAAATAGTTTTCTATCATAAAAATTTCTAAAAAAAATGAGAAACTAGTTCTCAAAACAGAACTGTGGTGGCAATCCGAAAAACAAAACAGTCGGAAAGCTGGCCCGAATAGATCTTAGTCATGTCTGATTGCAAACACAACTTTCAATTACAATTTCTTTAAAAAACAAACAAAATGTAATTTTTTCAAATAGAAAAAAGAGTGGCGCGGCACCACACCATAACCCCAAACACACCCTTGATTTCTCCACCACAACATTACAATCAAATTTTTTAAAAAGCAGCTTCCACCTTAAAAAAACCCTAAATGGAGTAATGTGGTGGTAAACTAAGGCTCGTTTGACGCAGCTTATCCCAACGTTCAGCGTTTTCATAACATCGCGGAGCCATTAGATTAGTGTGTTGGGGCTGGAGGTCGTGAGCACGCACATGGTTTTACGTTATAACCTGAATGATTTACGACCGTTCCCTATACCCCGCGTTCCGCATTCAATCACAACTTATTAGTTATGAGCCCTCGATCCCGTCTCCGTTCAGCAAAGTCGCGTCGAAGAGGGGAAGAGGCGACGACTTGGGCAAGTTTTCAAGCCGAGAGGGATTGCGAGAGATGAGGGAAGGGCTTATCAACGCGAGGAGAGGTGGCGGCAACCGGGTGGGCGCCGGCGAGGACCGCCGGCCGGCAGCTTGGAGCAAAATCCCGGAGTCGGCTAGGGGAGGGTTTTCGTGAAAACGAGGGTGGCGGCTGTCTTGCGTGCGATAGATAGGGGAGAGAGAGTATGCGATGATTTTATAAGGATGATAATAATAATATTATTATTAAAGTAATAAATATAACAACAATTATTAGTCAATTAATCATCAATCCGCACATTTTTAGCCTGTACACATCCTCATAGCGAAGTGAATGTCTTTCTTGACTAAAATCGACGTTCCGGACTCATTTGTGTAGTCTATTTCGTCATCTCGGGTCATTCAGACCACTTATTCAGTGATCAAGCTTTTGTTTCGTCTTATGGCTTCTGTTTTATCTATTATTTTGATCATACAGTTTCACTGCAAACATCTTCACTAAACAGGGGTAGAATGATCACTTATCCAGCAACAGCTATCAATAAGTTGTTCTGCATAAACTCCCCCAAACAACAAGACATCTTATCCTAATAATCTGTAGATTATCAGATTATCATGATAATCTGCATATTATCAGATTAACATGATAATCTGCTTATCAGCAGATTATTAATAATCTACAGCTGCCTCAAACAGACTCTAATTGCCTCTATAAGGAATAAACAATCACAGCGAATAATTTAGTGGTCATGATTGTACTTCCAATTAATCTTAGCCCAAATAAGGCAATAAAGAATTTAAGAATAGTTATTTAAAATTTTAAAAAATGTTTATTTAAAATTAGTACATCAATAAAAATATACGTGAAATTTAACGATTATGAGTATGTAGTAAACCCCACTACATACTCATATTAAGAGCCACATATTTCATTGCCAAAAAATCCAATCTTCAAGTATTTAGAGTGGAATATAGCATTTAATATGAGCATGTAGTAAACCCCACTACACCTCTTATAAGAAACCAGGCGATTTCTTCTATTTGATTGAACCATAAGCATTATGAAGCATTATCTCTTAATGTAATCTTATATGCTCTCATGTACTTGTAATTTTTAGAAATAAAGATGAACTTAATCTTATTTGTATTGATTTAGTGTCTTTTTAATTATTGAACATTTATAGATACTTACTATTAAAAGTTTCAAATATCACTATGACATTCATAGATACTTACACTCATAATTAGTTACATCTAACACCAATGGATCTTGAAAACTTTAGAAATCCTAATGAAAAGATTATGAAAAGATTATGTGATATGATTATTGTGTCGTGAATGAAAATTCTAATCAATTTTCTTAAAAGTTAAAGTTTGTGTCGTCTAAATAATATAAAAGCTTCTAATTGTTTTCACTGATAAATATATATATTTATTTTCTAATCAATTTTTGTGTTCGGGTCGTTAACTTAGCGAATGAATCAAACACGAGCTTCTTAATGAGCTGAAAACGAGCTCTTCATGAACAAAAAGCCGTGTTTGACAGCCCTAATTAGAGCATTGTAATAAGTAGAAACCGGCTTGATTATATTATTTTAAATTTGTTTTTCTTCTGCTGAATTTTAACCAGAGCTTTTACATGTACCTTTGTATTTAGCAGTAACAAGTGATAAATCGCAAAAAACAAGGATGAGTGGGGAAAATATTTATCATAGATTAAAATAAATAAATAAATTTTATTTGATATAATATTACTACTAAATAATTAATTAAATCGTATTTATGCAAGGTTGGGCTAAATAATATGTCAGCTATCGCATATGTGCTATTAAATTGTATTAAGCTAATTCAGACAAATAAACTAACTCATAAACACACATAAATAAGCTTCACATTTAGTGCATTTAACATTCCGATCTTTAAAAAGTGATTAAGCTTATTTAATTACTAAATTGGACAAACTTAAATGGGTATTAATTAGAGTAGCTCATCATATTAGTTCACTTACAACCCTAACCACATATTTTGCATTTTCGAATATAAATTTTTAAGTTCTATTTTTTAAAATGTTTATGGGGGTCCAGTAAATATCTTACAATTGCTGCTCTATACAAAATTTGGTGTAAAAATCACTTTACATAAATGTGTAATATATAAATTAGAACTTGTTGGAGTGCATTTGCGTGCAGCGCGGGATCGAGTGGTCAGACACATGAAGTCCGTTAGAGATTTAGTATCATAACTTTTGGTAAATATTTAAAAAAAAATTATAATACTTTTATTAAAAAAATATAATATTATAATAATAAGTTCAATCGATGGCCATGTTATATATTTTAAATGACAAATATGTACCATATCTATGATAATCAATATATGCACATCACGACAGACATCCCGTTTTATTTATTTATTTATTTTATTTTTTAATTCGGATTAAGTATAATAAATTTGGGTACGATTGAGTTGACTATTTTGGTTAGGTCTGCATGTGGCAAATGTGAAGCTTTTTTTTGGCACTTAGCGGCGAGATTTTAAATTCTAGGGCATTTTATATACATATCACCGAATTCTTATGTATTTACTTGTGGAATTACTAAATTCTATTTTTTATATTTAATATATATATATATATTGTATGAGTAAAGTGTCACAAGCCAAATTTAAAAATTAGGTGCTAGAAATGTAAATGCATAGGAATTAGGTGGTATTTAAGTAAATCTTTTGTTAATCTTTTTTTTATTAGTGAATTCTGTGTGTTTTGAAAATTGATTTTTTAAAAATAGAAAATGATCTCTATGGACTGCTCCCACATTTAGGGGTGTAATCTAACGAAACACGAATGAACAGAACTCGTGTTTATGTTCGGTTCGTTTGAAATTACTTGTGTTTGAAATAAGCTCGTGTTTAAAATTGTTCGTGAAGTTAATGTTCGTGTTCAATTTGATTTGTTTGAAATATGTTTGAAATGTTATAATTGTTCAAATTATTTGAATTGTCCGAAATCTTACAAATTTGTTGGTATTGTTCGGATTGCTCCAAATTTATAAAAAACTTAACGTTATATGAAATTAATGATTAAAAATGTATGAATCACAACACAAATGTAAAATAGTTGAAGCATAACTTACAATAAAACCATAATATTATGTCTCATTCATAAAAAAATCAAATCTAGAGGCAATATGCGAGATTTTACTCCCAAAAACTAGGTTTCACTTAATGAAACTAAATAAATCTAAAAGAAATATAAGAATATTTAAGCTAAGAGACAAACATAAAGATAAATACAAAATTATAAAATTTAATATAAACTAAGAGGATAACCAGAAGATCAAATTGTAATTTATAAAATTTATTTTTTTAAAATATGATAAATTTTTATACATAATTATTTTAAATTATTTTATATTTTAGAAAGTAATGATTCTAAAACGATCGAATAAATGATTGTTCGTGTTGTTTGTTTATAAACCGAACAAAAAAAAAATTTATTTGTGTTCGTCTCATTTGCTTATCAAACGAATCGAACACGAACTCCCCGACGAGCCGAACACGAACCGGACAAATTTCATCATGTTAAAAGAGCTCACATGGCCTCAAAAAGATTTTTAAATAAATTTTAATAGAATATTCACAAAGTTAATTACAAATTATTTGAGGAGAAAGTACTGTACGTGAAAAATAAGGTTCACAAGAAATTAGTCCCAACTTTCATAAATAAATTAATAATTTTTTTTTTCTATAAGAATGATTTATTTATAGTAAGATAAAATCAAGTACAAGATTAAAGTGATAAGAAAGGGAGATCTAATTAAGTTTAAAATTTTAATTATCACCCAAAGAGTAAAACAGAGAATCTCATCAATTAATAATCAATATCTTGATATAATATGGATTCAATTCTTTAATCATACTTAGGGCCCGTTTCAGGCAGCTTATAAGTGCGGTGGGATTTTTGAAAACGCCGTCTAACAGCTTGGTTTGCGCGTTTTTTGAAAAATCTGTCTGTCGCATTTGAGTTTTTTACACTAAACACAGGTCGCAAGTCGATCCCCGTAGTCGACCCGCAATCCATGTTTCAGGATAAACTGTTTATCCTGAAACGTACAAACTACCCCAAACAGACCCTCACTGTCATTTGGTTGCTCTTTCTCACAACATCATTAGGTATAAGCTTATCTCTAGTAAAATTCACTCTTACAAGTAGTATGTGGTTGATAAATGAGGAAACTATTATTACATGGTCCAAAAATGTAAGTGAATCAAATGGATTCACCTTAAGAGAAATATTGTGAGTTGAAATCATCTATGAATGTCTATATCATTAAGAGTGTTTGGAGCCGTGAGGTGGCGCTCCACCACAATTTTTGTGTTATGAAAAAATACGTTTTAATTGTTTTTTATAAAAGTTATTGTTGAAAGCACTCTTATCAAATTTAACTTGGCTAAATGTAGTGACTGCTAGAAAGTTGCGGTCAGACTTTTTGGAAAAAAAAAATTATAATATCCATCATATCTTTTGAGTTGTTCTGCCGGATCGGTCGCTCAAGATTTTCGGTCTTCATCCAGACACGATGAAAAAAATTTGATCACTTTTTATGGATTCGTCGAGAACGATTCTGATCTATCGAGTGCATGGCCTATTACTATTATTACTATTAGAAGTAGAAGGCGCTCTGGCTCTGGCAGGATCCTCACGGACAGAAAAATATTGCAGTCAGTAGTTTTTTGACCGACAACTTCTTCCGCAACAATTTTGCAACTGCCGCTACATGAATTTAGCATATTTTTGTGTCAGATAGATCATACGCAAATCAGATGCAAATCCTACGATATTTAAGGTTAGTGTTGGATTTGCATCTGATTTTCGTCTGATCTTTTCCGGCATTAAATTGAGGTCGATAATTTTATTTCAGTCTAATTTACGTCAAAATATTTTAGCGTATATAATTTGTGTTGTTTATTTCGTCGTATTAGCGTCAGATTTGTTTATACGTAACATATATCAAAATTTGCGTCTGAAAATATTTGAAGATGAATCTTAGCATCAAATAAACCTTTCATTTGCGTTGGAAAATATCATAGAATGACAAAATTATTATTGTTGTAGCGTTGAATTTTGCATATGAAAACGGACGCACATCCGATGCAAACCTGTGATAGAAAAAAATTAGAATATCAATTAAATATTCACAACCTGCACAGAAACACATTCCACATCACAAACCACATTAAGTATAGTTATATCACACATTAAATCTCTAAAAAATATCATTAATAAAAGAAAGATACTTTCACAAATCGTCCCAAAAAAAATAGTAAAGCTAACGAAAAAGTTTCACAAGAATTGTTTAATTAAATGCTTTCAAACAAAAGAAAACATAAAAAAAATACTCTTCATCTCCGTCCTTCCTCCTGCACAGATGTTATCGACTGTTTGCCCCAGCTATCTGCTAAAGTCTCTGTCATGCGTGCTACAGAGTTTTCCACTATATGTTGGCCTTGTAGCATCTGCTTGCGCAATTAACTGTAGCCACTTGCCTAGAAATAGCCTCTTGGTATGACTGTGAGGAGCTCGAAGAACTAAGAACGGGTCCACAGGAGAGTTTGGCCTCGAAGGCTACACCCTTCGCTTCAAGACCATAAACCCTTCCATTCTTCCTCCTTGCAGTCTGGGTCTAAATCTCGTGCTCGGATTGCATATTGGTTGACTGACTATCACTGTTGTTGACTTCAGTCTGGGCCTGAGTGGCCAATTGCCTCTCCCAAAGTTGCTTGAACTTCTCTTGCATAATGAGAACCAACATTTAATTGACACTTTCAAAGCTTAGGGAGTTTTTAGCTGCAAGGAGGATTTAAGTTAAATAGGATTTAGTAAATCAGCTAAATCCAAATTTATTAAATCTGAATATCATTAGATCCAAAATAATTTTTGGTACAATCAAGGTTAAATCTAGTTAAATCCATTTGAGGAGTTTGACAAAAACTCATTTCAAATACTATTTTCCTGCGCTAAATCTATTAAATCCAACTACTAAGTGGATTTAGTAAATTCAGATTTAATTAACTAAGCAAACAAAAATTGGATTCAACTTAAGTGTAGATTTATCTAACCTACTTATTGTGTTTGGTTGAATTTAGGTTAAATCTAACTTAAATACTCTTAAAAGTATCATACAAACAACCCCTTAGAGTCAAACTAAACTTTTAGTTTGAGGTATTTAACTTACAACAACCCGCCGGGAATGCTTCGAGACCCACAGCGTAGCTCCCAAGCATCGACGAGTTCAGACATGCAGCTCCGCAACGGAGGGAGCATGGCTCAACTCCTTGGTCTGTGTAGAATATAAAAATGATTAGCGCTAAATAATTTTAGCTTGGTTAAAAGCGAGAAAATAAATATTTTCTTTTTAAGTTGCGTTACATTTCAAATAGTCAAATGTAAACTAATAAATGAAAGCTGCATATAGGTTATTGGAATAAAACACAAAAAAAGCTCATTGCAGGAATTAATAAAAGAGCTTCTTAAATAGCCTAAAGTTTTGGCAATACTATAAGTATGCACTAGTTAACATACATAAATTAAATTTAATTCTCTTAAGTAAATGTAGATGCATTTTTTATTAGCAGTATTTATATTATGGATAGACGCGAATACCAAACTTTGAAAATGTGCGTTAGGCAAGAATTTTGCATGCATATATGTACGTTCAAAATCTTCCATTTTCAATTATATATTACCAACCAAGCAAACAAGAAACCTAATATATATATATATATATATATATTTCTAAAGAATGGCCGGAGGCTATGTTACAAGCCCTCAATCACTCTCATGTGCCTAAACACTCGATCCCGTACTGCAAGACAGATATGGCTGTCAATTTGGCTCGTTGTTCGCGAGCAGTTCGTGTTCGACTCGTTAAGCAGCTCGTGCTCGACTCGTTCGTTAAGTCTAATGAGTGGAACACGAATAAATTTTTAGCTCGAAATATAAACGAGCCGAGCCGAACACGAACAAAAGTTTGTTCGCTCGTGTTCGGCTCGAAAGGGCTCGAAAAAAAAGATATAACTTTTTATATAACAATATATTACATATTATATTTATATAATAATATATTATATATATTTATGTCTAAGTTTAAATCATAACACCT
>NW_018164951.1:2330962-2335035 GCF_001263595.1 Phalaenopsis equestris | reverse complement strand
ATTTTTCAAAATTTTAGTTAAACGAGCCAATTTCGAGCCGAACACAATCCGAACACGAACACGAATATTTAAGTCGAGTCGAACACGAATACACTGTTCACGAGCCGATTTTGAACACGAGCCGATTTCGAACACGAGCTATTTCGAACGAGCCGAACATGAGCCAAGCCTGAGCTCAATCAAGCTCGGCTCGTTTACAACCCCAAAGACAAATGCAATCAGCCAGTATGATCCTAGAGAACTTAAGCTAGGCTGGACTACCAATATATATATATAATATAGTTGAAATCTTGGCTTAAGAGAGAGAATTGATTTAGCTTTATACTTTTGAAATCAAAATTCAATGATTGTTTGACCATTGACCTTGAAAGTAATCTAGAGAAGCTAGATGGGTAATTTAGAAAAAAAATATAGCTATTTATTTTTTTAATTTAAAGCCTGTTTGATTTGTTGATAAAAAAGAATTTAATACAAAAAATATATATTGTGCATTGAAAAGTATATATTATTATTTGGACGAATGCACTGCAGATTCATGAATTGATAATTTTATGTTTGGGGGAATACTTCGAAAAAAGAATGCAATATAAAACCTCCATGCAGTCACCAGCTAGTGATATCTAGCAGCAGTCGAGCAGGTGGTGAGCGACGATAGTTAGCGACCAAATATGACATTCGTAATTCATCAAAATCGAACGAATTTCAAATATAATTAATTTAAACTAGTGATGACAAAATTCTAAATGCATTGAACTTTACACTATATTTGTTTTCTTCTTATTAAGCACCCAGATTTTTAGAACCCCTACAAAAGGAATACAGTGGACTCATTTTATTGCGAACTAACTAACTAATTAGTATTTGGCAGAGGCCTAAGTATTGATTTCCCATGCGCTAGGCCTTATGATGAGAGTTTGTGCCATGTGTCTAAATATTCGAGAACCCAGCGCCATTGGAGATCGAACCCGTGACTTGAGGGGACTTACAGTGAACCCCGCCAACCAATAGGCCACAACTTGCGGCACAATATACATATTTATCTGTGTGTGTGTTTAATCTTAAATGTCTAGGAAGCACTCCCAAGATACAAAATGTTTTAGTGTCCGTTTGGGGCAGCTTGTGCGTTTCAGGATAAGTTGTTTATCCTGAAACGCGACCCGGGAGCCGACCGCAGGGGTCGACCCGGGGTCTGCATTTAGTGTAAAAACTCAAACGCAGTTTCAGATAAGCTGTTGAAACGCACGAACCAAACAGTACGACGGCGTTTTGAAAATGCCGCCCGCACTTATAAGCTGCCCCAAACGGACCCTAAGGAGGTGAGAAAAGGTATACTAGAGAGTAAGAAAGAGTGCATAATTTTTTATTCATGATATGAACTCTTTATTTATAGGAATAGATCTGGATCATATAAAATTTTTATTTTACTAGATAATAACACCAATCAAATATTTTTTTTAAAGCATGATAACTCCTTAGGAATCAGTAAAGTTTTTTTTTTTTTTTCTTTTCACTTCTAATATTAATCCAGCGTTGAAAAAAAAAGAGAAAAAGAGTACGAAATGAACCTTATTTGGTAGCAAATAATTTATTGATCCGTCAGGCCTCCGTGATTCTCTCCGGAAATTTCCTGTGTCTTCCGGTCGCTATTATCGACAGCTCGCATCTTCTCCATTTTATATATCCCTCACGCATTCATGCAGCCATCCACCCATGCATCATAACCCATGAAAACCAGAAATATTTGCGGAAAGAGCACGCAGAGTTGCGTACATTTGGGAAAATATTTGCGTACATAAGATGTACGCAGCTTTGCGTACATCAGGGATTATTCAGGGGGTACAATGGGGTTATATCTGGGTTATACTCCCTTGTAACCTCCGGTATAACCCGAATATAACTCCCCTGTACCCCCAGAATAACCTCTGATGTACGCAGCGCTGCGTACATCTTATGTACGCAAATATTTCTCGTACATTTGAGGTTATTCGGAGGGTATAATTAGGTTACACTTGAATTATACCCCTTGTAATTTTTCCTGTAACATAAGTGTAATATAGCTCCATGAAATTCTGCGTACACAAATATTTCTCCATGAAAACAAACTAAATTATACGAAAGTGATTATACTAAACTAAATATCCCACATTTCTTATTTATTTATATTTTTAACACTAAAACAATATTTACATGCATATCACTCCAATTTTTAACATAATTAAAAATATTATTATTTTCATTATGACACCAAAGTGTAAATAGCAAACTGTTGTGTGTTAGATATGTAAATGCATGAGAATTTTGTTATATGCAGCAGCATTTTTATAGTTTTATACCTCATAAATTTTATGAATGTCTGTAAAATTTTGTTTTTTTTCTTCAAGATTGTTGTGAACATGACTATTATTTAATTTCTTTATTTTGGGTTAGTGATGTAATTATATATTTATCTTGCATATTTATGTAAATGATTTCAGAATTATTGCATATGTCTTTATAATCACTTATAATAGCTCTTGGTCCAGTTAATATGAACTGGCATAGTACTTTATATATCTCCATTTTTATCCTTTAGACTATGATTTCTTATTCCTACTTCACCACTCAACTATTATGTCTTGAAAAAAAAAATTAAGAGAGTTGTCATGTTGTCTATTACTTTTTATATAAACAAATTTATGTCCTATTATAATTTTTTTTAAATAATTGTGATTCTTTTTGTTATTATAGATAGGCTATTAATTAAAAAAATAAAAAAAAATTGTCCAATTATTTATAGATTAATTTTAGTTTGATAATTTGCTTACTAGATCAAATTATTTGTTCATCTAATTTTGAATTTGAAATTTGATCACGTAACTCGTTATGATTTCCAAAAAAATGCAATTTTTTCTCACATATACTCCATGAGTTCTAAGAAATACATGAACATTCTCATCTTTCTGACAAAAAAATATTATGTTCGGGCAAAAATATTACGTTTGGATAGGTATACTTGTCTACATCCTGAATCCACATGTATGGATGACTGCACTTAAAACTCTTTCTCTCTTGTATTACTTTGAAAGGTATAAGATTATTAATTTCCACACTTATTTTTTGTTTTATGTATAATAAATAATAATTCTAATAACTAAAGTTTTACATTTGACAAAAATAATACCGAATGACTACATCACCAAATATATGAATTTTTTTTTCAATAAGTTGTGTTCGAACCTCCATTTTAGGAGAAAATATTACTTGTGGAGTCTAGATACATCTGAACTTCGTGTCATTGAGGTTAAGTACATGTTATAAAATTCACACAAATTGAGCAACCTCATTGTGCACGAAGCCCGAATGCATTCAGACCCCACACAAAACATTTTTGCACAAAAAAATTATCATTCAATCAAAAAATTGTTTTTTTTTTGTTAATTTAATTTTGGATTTATTACGCATTCATTCTTTTTCTTAAGAAAGCGACCCGGAGCACATACACAAATATTTTTAACACAAGAGTGATGATAGAAAGAAGAAAAATCAACAATAGCAGTCTTAGGGTTTTTAAAATTTCTCTTCCATCCCTTTCCCTTCCTTTCAACCATTTCAGATGAGCACAAGCCTCAGAAATTGCTCTTCCTCCGTAGAACACTCAACCAGATAGCAATATTTTCAACTATAAGATCAAAATAATCAGCTGCACGCAGCTGTTGGCTGTCATGGGTTGTGAAGCTTGTTCAATTGAATCAGCAAACCCTAATCCTTCCAACAAGGAAGAAGATGAAGAAGAAGGCCCTAAGAGTTCTGAGATGAGTTTGGGCAACAGTTCAGAAGAGGAAGGAGAGAGAAAGATGGAGAGTACTGCAGGATCTGTGAGGCCATACAACAGATCCAAAATCCCAAGGCTTCGGTGGACTCCAGATCTCCATATGTGCTTTGCTCGCGCAGTTGAGAGACTAGGAGGCCAAGACCGTTAGTTTTCTCTTAGCTCTTCCTGATCTATTAATTTTAAATATAATCCTGTTAATTTATCAAATTATGTAATTTTTAATCCTCATCTTCTGTGCATTCCTGCTCATTGCAGGAATTAA
>NW_018164951.1:2283682-2330925 GCF_001263595.1 Phalaenopsis equestris | reverse complement strand
TCCTGCGACTTCATTTCTTAATGAGTTGTTGAAGCTGATTTGTTGCATAGTTTATGAATGATTCGGAAGACGATATTGTTCATTTTTTTTTATGACTTCTCTTATTCTTTGATACAATCTTCTACCATTTTGATAAATCTATTGGTGGAAATGCCAAAATATAATCTTAACACAAATGATTAAAAGAATATAAGAAGAGACATGAATTCATCACATACTAACTCTTAACTCGTGTGATTGCTACATCCTCTTATCATCTCTGAGATAAAAATATTATTTATGGTCATCTGGCTATGCGGATGATCATATGCACACTATGTACATTTTTGTGATTGGTCCTTCGTTCATTCAGATAGCTACATGTATTATTTTTGTTCATCTTTCCGGAGTTTACTATAATTTGATTATGATGAATTGCATCATTAACAATTATGATGGAAGTAAAAGATCAAGGTCACTTGAAAAGATATTAAATTCATAAAAATATATTTATTAAAGTCTTTTATAGATATTGAGTATTTTTGAGGTATTCAACTATAAACCCTTGACAAGTGGGATCCACTATTCTTCTAACCCTATATATTGCACATTTGAGGTGCAGGAGCAACGCCTAAGCTTGTTCTTCAACTGATGAACATTAGGGGACTCAGCATCGCTCATGTCAAAAGCCATTTACAAGTACTTTAATTTACACATATATATTGCACATTTATAATTAGCTATCTTCTCTTCCCTAATTTTTATGTATTTCTGTTTGAATTTACTTACATCAGATGTATAGAAGCAAGAGGGTTGATGGATCTGGCCAAGGTAATTTTGAAAATTATTTACAAAACACGTGTGTGTGCACCCTTTATTAGCACTTATTGCTCGTTTGAATAAACTACGTTTTGACAGATTTTTCAAAAAGCTGTTGCTAAAATCAGTATTTTTCCTCCGGCCCTGATTAGGTGCAATGACAACTTTGGAGTTGCGGTCTGACTTTAAAAAAAAAATTGTAATAGTCACCGCAGCTTTTTTGAAGGAACATATTATTCTTTAGCAGTTTCACAGGTGCTTCTTAATGAGCTACATGTGACCTCCCAAGAGAGCCCTTAAGAGACCCTTAAGACCTCCCAAGAGAGCCCTTAAGAGAGATGGGCAGCCCAGGACTTAAATACTGTTTTTTGGCCCTACACCTAGCCAATGTGAGACTATTTGTCTGTGACACTTCTCCACCCAATCACGTGACGCATTCGTCAAGGATCGGCTCCACCAAGGGTCCTACTGGAGCATGGAGAGTCCACACACCTGGCAGACAGTAATCTGTTATGATACCTCACATACTAACTCTTAACTCGTGTGATTGCTACATCCTCTTATCATCTCTGAGATAAAAATATTATTTATGGTCATCTGGCTATGCGGATGATCATATGCACACTATGTACATTTTTGTGATTGGTCCTTCGTTCATTCAGATAGCTACATGTATTATTTTTGTTCATCTTTCCGGAGTTTACTATAATTTGATTATGATGAATTGCATCATTAACAATTATGATGGAAGTAAAAGATCAAGGTCACTTGAAAAGATATTAAATTCATAAAAATATATTTATTAAAGTCTTTTATAGATATTGAGTATTTTTGAGGTATTCAACTATAAACCCTTGACAAGTGGGATCCACTATTCTTCTAACCCTATATATTGCACATTTGAGGTGCAGGAGCAACGCCTAAGCTTGTTCTTCAACTGATGAACATTAGGGGACTCAGCATCGCTCATGTCAAAAGCCATTTACAAGTACTTTAATTTACACATATATATTGCACATTTATAATTAGCTATCTTCTCTTCCCTAATTTTTATGTATTTCTGTTTGAATTTACTTACATCAGATGTATAGAAGCAAGAGGGTTGATGGATCTGGCCAAGGTAATTTTGAAAATTATTTACAAAACACGTGTGTGTGCACCCTTTATTAGCACTTATTGCTCGTTTGAATAAACTACGTTTTGACAGATTTTTCAAAAAGCTGTTGCTAAAATCAGTATTTTTCCTCCGGCCCTGATTAGGTGCAATGACAACTTTGGAGTTGCGGTCTGACTTTAAAAAAAAAATTGTAATAGTCACCGCAGCTTTTTTGAAGGAACATATTATTCTTTAGCAGTTTCACAGGTGCTTCTTAATGAGCTACATGTGACCTCCCAAGAGAGCCCTTAAGAGAGATGGGCAGCCCAGGACTTAAATACTGTTTTTTGGCCCTACACCTAGCCAATGTGAGACTATTTGTCTGTGACACTTCTCCACCCAATCACGTGACGCATTCGTCAAGGATCGGCTCCACCAAGGGTCCTACTGGAGCATGGAGAGTCCACACACCTGGCAGACAGTAATCTGTTATGATACCACCTATCACCTCCCAAAAGAGCCCTTAAGAGAGATGGGCAGCCCAGAACTTAAATACTGTTTTTCGGCCCTACACCTAGCCAATGTGGGACTATTTGTCCGTGACATACAGCTATCCTGAACAAGCCATTAATTTGTTTAGCATGTAAAAATTTAATGTTTTCTAAATTTTAATTTCTTGTTTTGTGAAACAACAATCAACACAATTAATAATGATTTATGTTTTAACTGGGAAAAAAAAATCTACATTTATATGGAGGATATGCTCTCATCAAAATTTGTTTCTTATATTTCTCTTATGGTTATGCATTGAATTTCAGGAACATGAGCAGTTAAATTAAATTTTGTGTAAAAATATTTTAGGTGTAGCCAATGCAAGTGTCATGTTCGAAGAGAAGCTTAGCTACCTTCCAATTTTGCATGGTTTTCAGCATAGATACTCAAACTTGAGGTATGTAAAAGCCTTCCTTTATTTTTAAATTCTATGCTTAAATTTTGCTAAGGTATACCTGATTTTTTTTTATCATGGAGAATTTACATACATACCATGTAATTTCTATTTATTTACATATCCTAGCAACCACTAAGCTTCAATTTTTACATTTATGCCACTTTTACCGTGCATGAAAAAAATGTATTTGTTAATATAATGATATTTTTTATATGATATGAAGGATTTGGGTGGTGTACATGTCAGAAGTAAAGTTTAGGAGTTAGATATGTAAATATATAGGAATTGGGTGGTATGTATCTAAATAGCTTGTCTATTAATGCAAGTTATTTCCAAAAAAAATTCAAAATATTTCTCTTATATCTCAAAACAACAATCAAAATATAATATTGGGTCAAACCCTTATATGGGAAGCTTTATAAATGTTTTAAAAGAAATCCTCATTATCATCAATTTTACATGAAAATCCATAAATAACTTTTTATATAAACCCTTATAGATACTTATAAACACAAATCAAATTATTAAAATATGAAAAAAATAATTAATAATTCACCTTATAAAATTTCAATCTCAGATACTCAAAGTCATCTTCACCACACCAAAAAATATTACAATGTAAAGCATAAATAACTATTTTCTCATTTCCAAAACAACTATCATTTATTTTTTTGTTTGAACTAAAATCAGCAAAAAATGTGAACAAATTAGTCCTTCTTCTTTTTACATATTCAAGGTTCAGCCATGGAAATTGGAATCCTTACAAAAGATCACCTATGATCAACACCTCCCACCATCATAAACAACTTGAAAGACCAAAATCTATTTTAGAAGCACAGGAGATGATCAGATTATGGAAGGAGAAAGATAATGAAATATTGCCAGATCTGAATTTATCCTTAACCATTAATGCACCAAGCAAAAAAACAGAAGAAGAAGAAGAAGAAGAAGAAAGCTGCCTATCTCTATCCTTGTCTTCTCCTCTCTCATACCAAGAAGTTCAGCAGAAAGGGCTTGAACATAAGCGAAGTAATTAAGGAAAAGAACCTGCATATAAAGCTGACAAGCAGTACTCTTGATCTGATTATCTGAATTTAATTTATGAGATGGAGCAGACATTTGAATTGATTCTATATAGTTTTGATTTCTGAGCTAGTTTTGATAGTTTGTATATCACACCATACCTTGGTGTTTGTAACCTAAGTATGATAATATATTAGTTATGTCTTAGTATATGTTTTCTTGGTTTTTTCAGACTTATGATTAAATATTGGAATATTTACATATGTACCAGTCCATTCTTATGTATTTACATGACTAATACTTAAACTTCAATTTGTGTAAGTATGTCACCTTATGTATGCATGGAATGTTTTATTTCATCTTTTAAAAATTAAATAATGTTATTTAAGATGTGATATGAAGAATTTGAGTGGTGTAAATATAAAAAAATTAAATTTGTTCTTGTGTAATTACTGATATATCATATTATTCTACTAAAAATTTACAAAAATATATTGATAATTAGATGTTGAGGTGATACATAAAATAAGCGTGTAGGAAGATATATATAATCAGTAACTAAAAATAATTAGATGATATAACGTAAACACAAAAAGTTTGCAATGACATGTTGGTGATACCACACACACACACACACACACACACACACACAGATACATACATACATACATATATATATATACGGTTCAATCTGGATAGATGACAATAAGCATACAAAATATGAAGATTTACATGCATACCACTCAATTCTTATTTATTTAGATATCTAACACATGAATTTCAAATTTACCTATATATGATATATGCCACCTTATTTATGCATGAAAATGTGTATTTCACATTTTAGAAGTTAAAATAGTAATATTTTTTATGCGATCTGAATGATTTGGGTGGCCTAAATACGTAAGAACTAATGTTAGGTGTTAGATATGTAAATACATAATAATTGTGTGGTATATATGTTAATGCCCCTACAAAATAATAAGGAAAAGCTATATATATACTAACTCCATAAAAAATATTGACTAGTTCATTGAAAAATAGCAAACTCTGTCCATCTGATAAACTTTTAACAGAATATATTTGATATAAAGAGACAGTTATTCATTATTATTTTTTTAATTATTTTTTTTCATTTATTTTTTTCAGCATTTATTCTAAGTGCAAATTCTAGATTTAGACTTTTTCTCCAATTTGACAGCTAATTAGTTGACTGATGAATTGATGATTTAAAAGGAGTGTGACAGTTTTGACTTGATTCCTTCCTAATTTGTCTTCGATTAGTTAATGCCTGCAAGCTGTTTATATGATTTCAAATGCCAGAGAATTATATATAATGCTGCATTGTCTATGTAATATAATTAGGGTTGATTTCTTGGATAGAGAAACATCTTAGAACTATATATACATATAGACATATATATCTTGACAAGAGAAATATATATATATAGACTAATCATATGTATTATATAAGAATTAAAATTAATTTATTATGAAATGCCTTTAAACTTCAAGTTGCCATAATGTAATTTGTTTCAATAAATTGTAATTATAGAATATGCACATTAGTAGTCAATTAAATCAATTGTTGTACAAAAACTCTACATGAGTCTAACGTTAAGATGTAATCTATGTGAACAAACAAAGCGAATGAGTTGTTGACTATTAAACACAATTATTGTGAATCAGTTAGATTTAAAAGCAATTGTAATTCAATTACTAACACCTAGATATACAACTATAAGTTAAGACGATTATAAGGTAAATGATACAAATGAGAGTATTATTAATTTAGTCACAATGTTAGTGATCTTTTAAACACGAGAGCACCGACATACTTAATTATAGTCTTTACTAATTAATATTTAAACACAAGTAAGTGGAAAAAGTAAACATTGCAAGAATTAAAAGATGGGCTATAGAGAATGTATGCATATAAAAATACTAATATTTAGGTGCTATAGGTAGTTGATTTTGTGAACAAAAGTGTAAGAAGAAAATCAAATAAAGATTAACCAATAGAAATTGATATTCCTAAAAAATTGTTTTTTGCTAAAGAGAGGTAGAGGCACATAAGATATCTACTAAGGTCTTAAACTCTATAGCATATCAATGAAATTTACTTGCAGTTCAAATATAGGTTGTTGTGGTCACCCAACAAATCTACATTTATTCCTAAGCCCTCCACCAATTTAGAATTTTGCTAATCCAATTTTGCCATCACAAGACCAACTCTAATTTTAATAGGTGAAGAAGCATTTGCACCGCTTATGCACCCTCTCTTCACAAGATAATTGCAAGCACTACTGCAAGAAATTAATAGTTTATCAATGGATATTATATATAAGTAATGCCAAAAAAAATTGTTAGACAATATCATTTATTATCAAAAAAATAGGTTTCCTCATATTCTTTCATTTTGCTTTAGCTACATCTATCCCTTTCTCATGTGAAATGGTTGCTATCACTTCTCTTCTGCTTTTATTCAACCCATGAATATCCAATCGATGTTCCTCTTACTTTCAGCCCTAAACAAATGCTAATGATAATGAGTCTTCTCTTGATTATTCAGCTACAACCATCTCCACCCTCCTCTTTTCACATTCTAGGAAACCCCATCATTGAATGAATCATCACACCTCTACATCAAAACATGAATTCGTAAGCTTATGGGAAGTAAAATTTACTTAAATTTTAAATTACAAATCCAAGGTTTTGACCCAAAATTAAATTAAGCAGAACACTACCCAATCAATTAAATTCACATTGATGAGACATTGCTAGCTTTGAGTGTTACATAAAGTACTAAATCTATTGGTTGTAAATTAGAAAGTGTGAATGTTAGGAAGATTGATATTAGATAATCTAATTTGAGGAAATCTAACTATATGATTTTTTTTTATATTCTAAAATCTATTTAGAGTAGATCTATTTGCATGATTTTTCTTAAGTTTAAAATATTTCTAATTTGCATGTCGTAATCCCCTCTAATTGAAGGATTTTGGAGTTGAATACATGAAATGCAATTTATTAGTAGTAGCTCTAGTGATAGAGTTGTAACTATGGGTGATCAAATTATTAAAAGGTGTGAACGATTTAGATATCTTTGGTCTATTGTTTAAAGTGATGGTGATATATGGGGATGCTATTATTAGAATTTAAGTTGGTTGGTTTAAGTGGTGGAATGCTTCGGACCTATTGTGAGATAGAAAAATACTGCTTAAACTGAAAGGAAAATTTTATAAGTTGGTGGTGAGATATACAATGCTCTATGGAGCTAATTGTTGGCCTTTAAAATAGAAGCATAAGACTAAGTTAAGTAATGCCGAGATGAGAATGCTTAAATGGATGAGTGGCTTTACACTTAGAGACAAAATGCGAAATGAGTATATCTTTGATAGGGTTGGTGTAGCTCCAATGACGAACAAAATTAGAGGGAGTCATCATAGATGGTTTGGTCACATTAAACACCGACCATCAGATGATCTGATTATGAGAGTAGATGTTAGATTTGACTTATGCTATGAAAGGAAGAGGTATACTTATAAAAACTTGGGCATATTGTATAAAAATGATATTAAACCACATAAATTGTATTGTATTTAGTTATTTGTTTATTCTGTGAATTTATTTTTCTCATTATTTTGTACAACAATTGGTATCAGAGTCAAATTTGTGATTTCGACGACAGGCAGCTACGACTGACAAAGTTGTGAACGTAAGATAAAGAGATCAAAATCAGTTGGCTATGGGATTTGGTTGAGCCAATGATAATAGCATGTCGTTAGTTACTTCAACATTGAACATGACTGTAAAAAAAGTGTTGATTTATTAGGTTTCTGTCAAGATTGAGGTAAGAAAATTTATCGACAAGGAGAACTTTGACAGACAACAATGTCTGATGATGGATATGTGGTGCTCTTTGAATTTGAAAAAAGTTTTTGATATTAATGAACGTTTTGGAGAGATGTTAGAAAGAGATTGGTTGACGATGAACCAAATTATTTGTAGCATAATATGAAATTATTTATCTCAGAAGATCAAATATGAGTGATGATGCAGACTTCTGTAAGAAAATTGAGGATATTAGAGAACAAATAACTTATGAAGAGGGTCGAGAATCATCCTTATATAAAGCATCAATCTATATATTTCAGATGAGAAATGGGGTTACTATTGATAAGCAGTGCTTGAATGATTTTACAAAATTTTTGGCATATCAGTTAAATTTAGATAAGAAGGTTTGAGATGAAGACAAAACACATCTGTTTTTGGTTCCTTTTAAGAACTCAGAGTCTCCAACTTGTCTATATATAATATCTCGTCATCATATGGTTTCCCTTTCCAAATAAATCTCCCTCTTAGATTATGTAGAATAAACTAAAGAGGAGAGAAATCAGAAATGACGAGATATACTGTGAAAATAGATGAACAAAATTAAAAAAACATGGAGGACTTATGTATGGTAATCATCGTGTGATTAGTCGAGAGTATACGTTTGAACAATCTTAGATCGAAATACCTCGAAACACGGTGTCCATGAAGAAAATTCCTACACAAGACACCAATAACCTGAGAACCAAAGAGAACAATTTTGTTAAGGGGGTCAAGAGCACTCCCAAAGGAATGAATTCCTTTGGTTAGTTACATCTTGAGGGATACCAAAAAACAGTCTCAATAAAAGGAGTCTTGCTTACATTATCAGGACTAGTAAATAGGTCATCAAAAGGATAATTATTTCACATGAACATCCCATTCCTTTCAAAGATCTTGCTAAGCCACTTAGTAGAGAGTGAATCTCTCACATCCCAATGGGTAACGACGCTTCGACAATCGGAGCCTCTGAAATAATCAAGTCGACCCATAAGGTTCATAATATTTTTCTAGGGCCAAACCGGGCCAAAAAAGTAGAGGGTGAATCACCGTATCTCAAATAGATGGTGGCCTATCCATAATCGGGGCCTATGAGAAGAAATCAATGAGGTGTTAAAAGGATGACATGACTCAAAAGGGTTAAAAAAAGAGAGGTTAAAGAAATGCTAATCGATAGAGATAGTTGGGTCTAGATACCATTGATCTGTCATCCCAAGCTATTAGAACCCTAAGTCAACCTAGTCGTGAAGGTAGTCGACCCAACACAACCTGAGACTCATTGTCAACAATCCATGAATTGTGTCATTTAAGGAGACCTCAATAGACCAAAGTCAAAAGAAGAGAACTCTAAGTCCTATGACCTGCAAAGGTAGAGCTCACAAAGGTGAGACTTATACCTGTCGAAATGACAAGGAAGCCGTTAAAAAGAAGTGAAAAGAGAGGTATAGCTACAAAGCTGGAAACACTTCTAACAGAGGCCTTACTCACCTTATGGGTTGGAGAAGCTCCTAACATCCTAAACGTGTTAGACAGCCACCTAAGTATAAAAACTTATGCTTGGCCGGTCGAGTTGAAGACACATGGGAACTTCTCATCGAGACATTCAATATGATAAAATTATCTAGCCCTAATCGTAAGGCTTTACTAGGGATGACTTTAGATATAGTCATGTTATTCAAACCATTTTAAAATTGACCCGAAGGTCATGCATAAAAGTGCAGGTTTTAAATAGGTTTTAAATAGTTGAATATTTTAATCCTAAATTTTGATTAATCTTGATTCTCTTATTAGTATTTTTATAAAAAGGTATACTATTAGGGTCCTTAAAGAGCCCAAACCACAACAAAGAATTCCCAGACAAACCATAAGATAAAAATGACTAAGTCAATCACACTGTGACAAGTAAAGCAAGTCAAACAAACAAATAATAATAGACCGAGTTCCGCTGGGTCGACAACATTATCGTAGAAAAGTAAGAGATTATGGTCAGGCTCCGCATATATACAATTGAACCTAGATCTATATATCAAACAAAATGGGGAATTAAGATATGAGACGCGAGCATCTGCTCCCAGTCCCCGCCACGTGGTTCCGCGTCTTAAGCACCTTGGAACCCTTGTCCACATCTTATTTCCACTATAGCACTCTTCTAAGACTCTAAAGAGTACCTACAAAAGTTAAAAAAAAAACTCGACTTGCATGAAAATGTAATTAACATAAAAATTATCTAAATGCAACATATTGAACCATGCCTGGTGATAGGAGGGCTAAACAACATCTGCAAAAAAAGCGTTAACATAAATCCTTATAACTCCTCTATGTTGGACATGACTTCCAGCAAGAAAACCACTTCTAATATACTAGTTTGCAAGTTTCACAACCAATAAACACACAGAGAACTATGACCATGACATCGAAAGAGGCTACCTAACATCCTAGTTGTAGCCTAGCACACTCTCTATCACAGTGTCCCATCACAACTTCTAAGTGTGTACATTGTGCATGGGTAAATTCATGGTGTATGACTTTAACAGGATCGCCAAACTGGCCCTGTCTTAAATATCTAAGGGATCTAAAATAATACACAAGATGGGATGATATTTTTTTTTTAAATAAGTGTGGTCTCACATATGACCTAATTTATATAGTTTTAAAAGCATGATGGATAATACATAGTAGAAAAATATTCATTTTATACTTTTAAAATATTAGACCATTGAAGATGACTCGTAATGCGCAAATGATGTACTTTAGTGTCCTTGGAGCCTTAGCACAATCATACAAAAGTAGATCGTAATACACCAACTCGCAATGCTCACTGAACTATACTCGCAAGCAAAGCTCATTTAAGTATTACGACCAACAAATAGTTTGCTCATCTTAATGAGCAGGATATGTCGTCAAGGAAAATGGATGATGCACATACAACATGTGAATAATCCAACACATTGTTATTGTCGATCAAAGTAGGAACAATTACAACTATCGCTAAAAGGCGAAGCACACATCAAGCAAGAGAATGTAAGAATGTTTCATGCATAAGACACACACATAGCTGTTATATCAGGTACATACTTCTTTTAGAAGGAATTACACCATATTTGGGAACCCAATTCTGATGTCATGCAACGAGCAGACAAATGCTTCAAATGGGTTTGCATCGAGTATAGGATATCAATACTTAGTACTCAAGAGACACTCAAATGAGCATATGAAAACATGCAAGCATATGTGCACCCAAGGAAAATAATAAGCATACAAGAAGTAAAACGACAAGCATACAAAATGCAAAGTGTCATAAAGCTAGGTATTGAGATTCGTGCCAAGTGAGGAACACATACCCAAGTGGGCATACGTTGCACCTCACACGAGTTTAGTGGATGAAGAGCATGGATTGCGGTAAGCACAAAGTGAAATACTTATGACACTCTAGAGGGTGTTATAAAGAGCGATGTAGCATTACTCTCACAAAAGAGAATCTAGCAACGAGTGGCTATATATGTGAGCCACCTCCTCATGAAGTATGCAAGTATCTATTCCAGCGCATACAGTGAAGTATGTGAGGAAGTTACTTGCAGATGCAGTTGCTCCAAGAGACATCATGAGTAAGGGTGCTCAAAGAGAAGTCCAAACACACAACATGCTATAAAACATACAAGGCAAACAAATAAAATGCAACATCTTACAAAGCTACAATGCATACCTTGGATCAGCTCTCCTTCAGTTGTTGGAATCTCTCCTGCAAATAAAAGAAGTTACATTTAGCTAAAGCAAACATGTATTAACATCAAACCAGTTTAGCTCGTCAATTACCTGAGTCACACCGGATCTGTTATCGATCCAAGACTGGTTGGGTTGCCTCTTATGGTTTAATTCATATACATTGATGGCGGAGAGCTCTCGTCCAATCTCCACAGTCTATCCTTAAACTGAAATAGTTAGAATACATCTTCAATATATAAAAATTATTTTAAAGTAAATGAAATCTTATCAGCCTCCACTTATATTCCGTTTGTGGGAACGCCACACCAGTGTGCTTAGAGGGCCCCATGCCTCCGTAGTCTGATGCCTATTCTGCTTTCCATGCTCTCTCTTCTTGGAATAAATGTATTCAACTAAATACATCGTATTTAATTATTTCTGTAGATCTACTGGCCAATTGGTAACAAGATGTGATGAAACCTAACAATATCAACACATTTTACAAGGTGTGAACATTTTAGATGGCTTTGAAGTCTGAACATTGGCAATTACGACTGTCAAAAATTAATTATTGACAAACATTTGTCCATATTTTTCTCTCATCTTAGTTGTCATTGTAGCTATAACAACCCTTTCGGAGACAAAATATGACAGAAATTTATCCGTGCAAAGGCTAGTGTAGCTAAAATGTCATACAATATTAGAGAGAGTTGTTCTAATGGATTGATAATCAATGTTTTTGACCAATAATGATATTCAATGGAACTAACATTACTAAAAATGTCAAATGATCCAACTTATACTAGATCTAATTTTCCAGATATATTATCATTGGTCACTGTAGCTACACCAAACCTTGCACAAGTTTATTTCTTTTGCATTTCAATTTACAAATGGAAAGTCAATCATAGCATTAAACATATTCATTGCTGCAAACCCCATACTAGATTGACTGCACACATAGAAATATGTTCTCATAAGGAGATATTTCATATTATGTAAGAGATTTCACTACTTGCGAAGTCTAATTTTCATCTCGAAAACTCATCTGCATTACCAAAATGGGATTTGCGGCAACAAAAAATGGATTTCAAAGTAAGTTTTCATTTCGGTGCATCCTCCTGCAAATATCTAGTAAGAGCATCCATAAATAAATCAAAAACACATGTGATTAAAGTCAATCCTTATGTTAATTAGGGCATTAACAATCCAATTTCAAGCCGAACTGGGGCTCAAAATCGGCTCGAAACAAATTTGATCCACTCAAAATCGGCTCGAAACAAATTTGATCCATAATTTTGGCTCGTAGCTCAGCACATTTATTTCAATCTGATCTCAATTCAATCCAAAATTTGACTCAATTTTTTGAGCAATTAATGATCATCGAGCTAAATTTGCTAATTCCACTAAATTCACAGTCATATGTTGTTAATGATTCAATTTAGAGCCGAGCTGGGGTCAGCTCAAAATCGACTATAAAAAAGTTCAATCTAAAATTTTGGTTCGCAGTTCCACTTGTTTATTTTGTTCTGATCTCGACCCGAGCCAAAATTCAAATCAATCTTCGAGCAATTAATGATGTTCGAGCAAAACTCACGACCATAAATGTAATTCAGCTGAAATAGGAAAACATTTGGCAAACCTCCTAGTTGTTAAATACTAAAACCTAAATGCATTTTTCAAAGCAAATGAAAATGAAAATGAAAATGAAGATAAAAATTTACCATCCTTGGCCTTTTCAAGTAGCAAAGGAGTGGGAAGAGGAGAAAAATGGGAGTTTCTGGTCATTGTAAGCCGCAATCCCGCCCCTGCTTTTCCAGCTAGCTTCTATTCTGACTGTATTGTGAGGGATTCAGGGAAGAGATGAGGTCTTCAGACAGAGGGGTTAGGTGAGAGGCAACAGTTTTTGTTGGAGAAAATGAGGGTTGCGAGAGAAATTAGGGCAAGACAGGGAGGGAGGTGATATCTGACGAGATATAAAATTATTTTCGATGGCTTATAAACGACTTTAATTATGTCAGTTATTAAAACTATTACCGAAAGTTGTTCCCATCGCTTAATGATAAAACACATTGGTTAAATCTCTGTCAGATGGCATGTTCAAAAATAACCGACGAACTATAGCCGTTGGTTAACATTTTATAACTGACGAATTATTCTGTCGGTTATAGTTGAAACAAATCGGAAAAAAAAAATTGTTGATAAGCGTTCATTCATATTGCAGTTACGTCATTACAAATAATTAAGATAAAAAACCATCACCAAACCGTAAATAATTAGAACAATAATTCTGATGTGTAAAAAGTGGTTGGTCTTTCCGACGATTTTATTGTTTTTTCTGTAGTTCTAGTTCTTTAGTCAAAACTTGTTTTACCTATTACGAAGGTTGAGAACATGTTAGTCATGAAAGCGAAGTGATATGGAGATTGGGCCTACTAAATGACTTGAGAGTTGATCAGGAAACTTTGACAGTATTATGTAATAGTTAGAGTATGATATTCTTAACCACAAATTCAGTTTTGATGTGAAGTACCACTTTGTTTGGGATTTGATTGATAACGATAATAATCTGTTGAAAAAGACACATACGAAGAAAATCTATCAAACATACTCGTAAAGTTACTATCAGTTTAGAATTTCAACCAGTATAAGCGAACATCTAAGGTCATGATTGGTTGCTTATTATAGCATTTTGAAGAACTACGCAATGATTGATCTTTTCAGGAGGGGGATACATAGGCAATCATCTCGGTGCAGCCATTGTGGTGTTGGGGCTCCTTTTGGTCATCTCTTACCTATTTGAAAATGGGAGATGATGTGAATATTGTTATGAAAAATATTTAATCTAATTGTTAAAAATTACGAAGAGTTTATATTAGGAAAATTGATATAACTTATTCAAATTTGTGAAGATATAATAATATGATCATATCTATATTATGAAATCTAATTAGAGGAGATTTTTTCTTATAATTGAAATATTCTTATCATCCTCCCTTATTTATAAAAAAATTTATAAAGGATTTGGTGTGTGTATTGAGTTGTAACTCTAATTTGATTATTTTTTTTCTCCCCACCTATTGATAACAGAATAAGCTCTTCCCTTATAATTAAGCAGCTTCACACTGAACAACACAAATCACGTTGTGTTTGGTAGTTTGTTTGTTGTGCGAATTTATTTTCCTCATTGTTTTGCACAACAATGAGTGTCATGTCTTTTGTATTTCTGTATTCTCACAATCTATTGGAGAGAGACAATGAAGAGAAATGAAAGAAATCAAACTTACTATCATTGTTATTATTTTGAGCTAAAGGCTTGGTTTTTAATTATTTTAAACCTAATACTAATTATTGTTTGCCCTAAACCTACCATATTAAATCAAATTATATTTTGGTAATGGTTTGAATCACTTTTAGTAAAAAATTAGTTAATTCAATTTTATGGATTTCACATTTTGGTTTCACTAGATTTGATCAATCTATGAACTAATTACACTTTGTTTTTTATATATCAAGGAAAGTATTTTTTTTTCCTTTTTAAAATCATTAGCAAGTTCTTAAAATATAATTTATATAGCTACTTTCTTGCTTGAAAATTATTATTATTTTAATCTTTCAAATTTTAAAAGTAAATTTTTAATGTATTTTAATAATCCTTCCTAAGAAATACATCACATTCAAAGTTGTAATTGATGATATTTCTATCTACTAATGTCACAAGTGTGAAAAATTATTCCATGCAGACACCGCATACAAAGACTTATTTATTTACACCACCCAAAGCTTATTTATTTACATGTCTAACATCTGAAGTTTGATATTTATTTTTATAACACTTTGTTATAAGAAATATATACATTAAAAAGTGTACTTTACTTCTATAAATTTAGAAATAATGATATTCTTAATTTGATGTCAAAATTTTGAGTGATGCATCTAAATATAAAAATAGTGCCAAGACATGTAAATATAAGAAAATGAGTATTTACATACATGCCCCACAATTCTCTTATATTTACATATCTAACATCTAAACCTTCATATTTACTAACATAACAACATCACGTTAAAAATACCACTATCACTCTCATTTTAAGAGTGAAATACATATTTTTATGCATAAACTTTTAATACCAAAGTTTTAAAAATGTAAATATCAAATTTTAAATATATGAACATACTTATACATGAAAAATGTATTTCACATTTTAAAAGCAAAAATAGTTGTGTTTTTTACATAATATGAAAGACTTGAATGATATAAACGTAAAAAAATAAACATATGTAAATAAATTAAAATTAGATGATGCGTATGCAAATTCTCGAAGATAATAATAATAATAATAACAATTTTAAAGCCTTTAAAAATATACATGCATTCATCATCAAATAGCATGCAAATTGCATCCTACCATTTTTTTTCAAACATATAGCCCAAGCAAATGGCAAAGCAGATTTTAGAAATATAGGGCAGAAAATAAATTTAGAATGCAACTCAAGTTGCTTGTGCAAAGTTGAAAACTCTTCCAACAAGTGCCTTTGCCACGAGGAGAGCATGCCTTCAGAGTTTATAGGCATCAACTAATGATGATCTGCAATGAACTTTTTCCCTGCAGAAAACAATGCCTTGTCAGATTAATATAAGTATGTACAGTGAATTATTTAATTAAAAGAATGTTTTAGGAGCGGTTTAATCATAAAAATAGCAGCGTAGAGTAAACCAAATGCAAAGAGTTATGAAAGTTCACATGTTCGACTAAAGGGTTGTTTGATCAGTTGCGAAAAGAGTGGACTGTATTATTTCAAATGTTTGGTTGGAAGAAAAACAAAAAGTGTAAATTATAATGCATTTGTCATTCGTTCTCTAGTTTAATTTCAATGTATTTGAAATTTATTGGATTTGGGAGAATTCTAAATATATAGATTTGTGTATAGTGTTGCCCGCGACCATCACCACCATTGTTGCTGTCTATGCATGCTACAACCACTGACCCACTGGCCGTCAACCGCTTGCCTGCAGTTGTCGAGACACTCGCTGCAATCGCCCTAAGTGCCCCGCACATTCACTGTTGTCGCCACTGGTCATCCGCCGCCGCCGCCATTAACTACCAGTTAAAATGGTGCTTTTATGGAAGGTGATGGAAATCATACTACAACAGAATACGGAAATCAATAGAAGCCTAATAGAAAGTCAATACTGTATCGACATTGTTGATTTTCTACATCAAAACAGTGTCAAAACATTGAACAACTTAATTTACACTAAAGAGTTCATGGTCATACTTGGAATAAAGATGTCTTAAAACCAAATAAAATGCAGGAAAAATCAACCAGTGGCGTAAAAAATGCAATAAATTAACTTTGAATTCCCAACACACTCAAATTTTTTAAAATAGATTGAAACTTTAAGGCATACCACATATAAGATGCAGGAAAAAAATAGAGTAACAAAAACATGACAAACTTATTTTTGAACTAAAAAGTTCATGGTCATACTTAAAAATCATCTTTAATTACTTAAAACCAAAAAAAAATACAGAAAACAAAAGTAACAGAGATGAAAAAATGCAATAAATTAGCTTTGAATCCTCAACACATTCAGATGTTTTAAAACAGATTGAAATTTCCAGAGAGTAATTCTAACAAGAATACCAGAGTCCATGGCCATAACAAGTAGCACCACCAGTCTTATGATTACAATATAGGGTTGTATTTATAATCCTCTCCTTCCAAGAAACTTCTATAAAAGTACCATGACAAGCAAAATAAATTTCAATTCAACCATCATTTCCCATGGTCTAAATGGATATAAACAAAGTAATATCACTTTGCATAACAATATACGATAAAATACAGCATTATGTAGCAAACTTCTTGATTAACACGAGGAAGATTGGAAATGGAGGCCAAGGAAGAGTATCGGAACCAGTTAGTTATATTGCTTAATGGGATCATTAGAAAGAACTCAAAAGTATAATTTCACCTTGATGTGGTGGAATTCATCAATTCGATCCTAGTTTCTCTAAACCGCATGTGAGTTAGTATAAATACAACATCTACATCGTTAACTTTCAGGATGAGATAAGAAATACCAGGGCGAGTAGCTATGTGTGACTTGTACAACTTTTGCATTTTATATTTTCCGGAACTTAGTATAAGATTTTGAGTATGTACTTTAATTATGTTGGATTTTATGTTGGATTTAACAAATTATATATATATATATATATTGATGATAGAATTCCCATGCTTTCCAAGTATGTTCATATGAATGAATTATGAAATAAAATGCATTAAATATGTTTGCGGCAATTTAGTTTGACTAGTTCAACACCTACTGATTCATGATTCTACAAAGAGTAGGACTATTTTTGATAACAAATGAGTGAATAACACAAGAATATGGCCCAAGAGGGATAAAAAAGCTTGAGATGACCATTGCATGCAATTGCTTTTCCAAAATATCCGAATAGATGATTGTGTATCATAAAAACCAAATGAAAAAGAAAACTTTTCAATACTAGATTAACTATGATTCATGTAATTCTATTCCTGAAAGAAGAATAAAAGGAAAGCATGGAGCTTACAACTTCACACCAAGAACAATGCATTTACATACAAAAAGAAAATTTAATTACTCGATAGAGAGTTTCCAATCAAAAAATAATTTAGAAATCAATTAAAAAACAGAAGTAGTTAATTTTTATGTTTTGATGTTTTTAGTTGCTAATTTTCATTTTATATTTTCATATAAACAGGTGTGTGATGATGATAGTTATAGACAATGTATTTTGTCCTCTCATATTCAAGTTGGTCCAGTTTGGTTCATTGTTAATCTTCTTGCGCAGCAGCTTAGTTTCAGCGCTCGTCAGTGCTTTCACCCACTTGCTCTTCCCTCGCAGAAACTTGCAGTTATTTATCATTACTGGAGCAGCTGATTTTGTCGTTGAAATCATTGTTTACTATTTTTCTGAAGTAGCATAAGTTGCGAAGGAGCCACTGTGGCTGATTCAAGGATTCCACAATCTGTGATTGGATGTATCTAGGGGTGTAAACGTGTCGAGCCAATCTCAAGTCATGCCTAACCCAAGTTCGTTGTCAAAATGGAAGCATGAACTTGAGCTTGTGCTAGGCTCACAATAAGGGCCAGCAAGCTAGTGAGCCCGAGCCGAAAAATCAAATTATCATGAGAGCTCACTGGGGAAGGCATCGTTCGTTGGAGAAGAAGTGTCATGGCAACTCGCCGGAGTAGGCATTGCGTGACCATCATTGGTTAGTCGAGCTAGCTCGTGGGCTGACAACCCAACTTGAGCTAGTTTTATAAACAAGCTCAAGTTTGAGCTCGAGCTCATGGCTCGATAATCTCAGCTCACAACTTCAGAAACGAGTCGAGCTCAAGCTGACGAGACAGCTCAGCTCACATACCCCCCTAGATGTATCCTGTTAAAGATTTCTTGATGTGAGAGTTGCATGAATGTCACGTGAAGCAAAACTGGAAATGAACTGATATTTTTCAAACATATTTTGCGTATGTTGACAAACTTTATAAACACGTTATGGATAATAGGAGATGCATAAATGCTGCTACTAATTCGTTATAGTTAATGTATGAAAAGCACATCCGCAACCAATATAGGATGTTAGGGTAGATAAAACTATAATTTTGGCGTCCATTAAACATGGAGCATAAAGTTATCAAAATCAATGTAATAATTTGTGTATGGATGTTGAAATGTGGAATATGGCATTTTGGGTTGACCGTAGTTGCATGACATAGATGTTACTGACTTCGGAAGCTCTGATACATATGGGTTTAAGAGCAACGGGAGGAGGATAATCTTGAAACTATTAAGCCTAAGAGTTGTCTTATGTAAAATGCAAAAGAATCAAAGGCTGCTATTAAACTAAACCATGTTATGACTGAGAATATGTCTATACCTGGGGAAATTAATCAAGTGTTATCTAATTTAAAGATGCATATCACGATGATCTTCCCGTGGAATTAAAAACTCTTACAGATATAAAATCTCATTGATATAATTCATGAATTATCATTACCTACATTGCCACATAATAGGATGAATCCAATTAAATAATATTGAGCTAAAAATAGTGGCAGATGAACTGCTTTGACAAGGAAACATAAGGGTGGGGAGTAATTGAACGGAGTACAGTGATTTTATCTCTCAGTATGAACTTAGTTATTCATACTCAAATTTCATCAACATCCTAATAAAGAGCATATAAAATGTAACACTTTGAATGCAAGTCCTTGTAATATAGGAGTGCCATCTCCAAAGTGAATCCACTACTTGATTGAAAAAATAAAGAATTTAAATGAGCATAATATATAAATTTACAACACTTAACATATAAAATCCTTTATCAGTGGAATATTTAACTTCAGTATCCTAGCTTATTTTAATCCAAAAAATTCTTCCTTATTGCTGAAATCTAGAAGTTGGAGATTAATCTTTGCTGTTTCTATTGAATTAGGAATCATTTAATTCATATAATAGTTAAATTTTTTTAACAACTCAACATTTAAATCCATACACCATCAATGGCCTAGTTGTGATAACCTCTTACACTCAAAACTCCCAAGTCACTTATCATATTTAATAATTTATTCTTAACTATAAAATTATATCCACCTTCGTATTTATATATTCATTAATCTAGCTAATATTTGTTGCGAATTGTACCTTATTTAGGGTCCTATTGGTAAAAGAGGAATATTGAAGAGGTCTGGAGATTTAATTGAAAGATTTGTAACACCCTATTTAAGCCCATGTTATGAATGTACAAAGTAGGTTTTTAATATTTCTTTCTTTATGATATCAGAACAAAACCCTAGCCGTCTTGGGATCAGCGTATGAGTACAAGAGTCGAAGCACCCATCAGCCGCGGGAGGGATCACAACTAACAGAGCATCCAAAGCTCTCAATAGCACTGATCAATGCGAAACAGTCGCGATTAGAGCCAACTTGGACAACAACCACGAGATTGCGACGTGAAACCTAGCGACACAAACGCGACTAGAGCTAACTGGGACGACAACCACGACGACAACCACGAGATTGCTAGAGCTAACTGGGACGACAACCACGAGATTGTAGCATGGACACGATACAATCACAATTAGAGCTAAAAACCTGGCGATGCAGGCGCGACTAGAGCTAACTGAGATGGCAACCACGAGATACAAACACGACTAGAGCTAACTGGGACGACAACTACGAGATTGCGACGTGAAAAACTTGTGATACAGTCGCTATTAGAGCTAATTAGGAAGGCTACAAAGTGATCACAACGTACAAACACGAAGGATCAATTTCTTCTGTGATCTAAATTTAGATTCTTATGATTGTGGATGTCAGAAAATAGAGATAGTGCAGGAGAAATGATTTGAGATTCTGGGGAAAGTAGATCCCATAGCTAGCATCTCGACGGGAGCCATCATCTCGACACGTGCTCCAACACAGTTGAAACTTGATCTCCTTCCTGTAGATCTAAAATTCGATGCATCAGTCACATATTTGAGCTGGTCACGCCGGATCGAGGTTGCTCTAGTAGTGAAGACTAGAGAGCTGCCTGACGAGGGTCGAACTAAAGCGTGACAGTGTTGAGAGGGATGACTGGAGAACTACACATGCCTTGCTTTACCACTTGGTTACTCAACTCGATGGTTTTGTCGATTGTCTCGTTAGTAAATGACATTAAAAAAGTGAGCGAGATCTAAGCGAAGCTGAAGAAGATCGATACTATAGCTAACTGGGACGACAACCACGAGATTGTAGCATGGACACGATAAAATCACAATTAGAGACAAAAACCTAGCGATGCATGCGCGACTAGAGCTAACTGAGAAGGTATCCACGAGATACAAGCACGACTAGAACTAACTGGAACGACAGCTACGGGATTGCAACATGAAAAACTTGTGATACAGTAGCTATTAGAGCTAATCATAAAGGCTACAAAGTGATCACAACGTACAGGTACGAAGGATCAATTTCTTCTGTGATCTAAATTTAGATTCTTATGATTGTGGATGTCAGAAAATGGAGATAGTGCAGGAGAAATGATCGGAGCTTCTGGGGAAAGATAGATCCCAAAGCTAGCATCTCGACGGGAGCCATAATCTAGACACGTGCTCTGACACAGATGAAACTTCATCTCCTTCCTGTAGATCTAAAACTCGATGCATCGACCACATATTTGAGTTGGTCACGTCAGATTGAGGTTGCTCTAGTAGTGAAGACTAGAAAGATGCCTGACGAGGGTCGAGCTAAAGCGTGACAGTGTTGAGAGGGATGACTGGAGAACCACACATGCCTTGCTTTACACTTGGTTACTCAACTCAATGGTTTTGTCGATTGCCTCATTAGTAAATGACCTTAAAATGGTGAGCGAGATCTAAGCGAAGCTGGAGAAGATCCATGTTGGAGCTAACTGAGACGACAACCACGAGATTGTAGCATGGACACGATACAATCACAATTAGAGCTAATAACTTAGCGATGCAGACGTGACTAGAGCTAACTGAGAAGGCAACCACGAGGAACTAACACGATTAGAGCTAATTGGGACGACAGCCACGTGATTGCGATGTGAAAAACTTGTGATACAGTTGCTATTAGGGCTAATCAGGAAGGCTACAAAGTGATCACAACGTACAAACACGAAGGATCAATTTCTTATGTGATCTAAATTTAGATTCTTATGATTGCGGATGTCAGAAAATGGAGATAGAGCAGGAGAAATGATTGGAGCTTCTGGGGGAAGATAGATCCCAGAGCTAGCATCTCGACGGGAGCCATCATCTCGGCACGTGCACCGACACAGGTGAAACTTGATCTCCTTCCTGTAGATCTAAAACTCAATGCATCAGCCACATATTTGAGTTGGTCACGCTGGATCGAGGTTGCTCTAGTCGTGAACACTAGAGAGATGCCTGACGAGGGTGACAGTGTTGAGAGGGATGACCGGAAAATCACACATACCTTGCTTACACTTGGTTACTCAGCTCAATGGTTTTGTCGATTGTCTCATTAGTAAATGACATTAAAAAGGTGAGCGAGTTCTAAGCGAAGCTGAAGAAGATCCATGCTAGCTGAATATCACATGAGAATGTTCAGATTCAGCTTGAGATAGAGGCATTTGTTCATGGTGATAGAACGATTCAGAAGTACTCCATAAAGCTGAAGCGACTGTAAGCAAATTTTGATCACTTCTCACTGATATCGAGCTGGGCAATTCAGAGTGCAAGAAAGGGAAGATCTTTGCACATATGAGAAATACGCAATTTTTAAGCATCTGAACCCGATCTTTGATCAGAGAAGATTGTTCTCCTAGCTCAGACGATCATCCCTTCACGGATGAAGCCATTGCTGCAATGATACAGAGGGAGAGTCCTATGAAGCTATACATTCTTAGCCGAGTGGACCTTAGGGTGCGCGATTAACTTTGGCTGCCTCGAGCCCGGGGATGATAGATTTCAAAGAAGAGACTCGCAAGTGCTATAACTATGGAGAAGTTAGGCATAAGCAACCTAAGGAAAGAGAGACCAATGGACATGGACAAAGCGGAGGCCATGGTCATGGTGTTCGAAAAGGTTAAAAAGAAGGCTACGGGACAAGTCTGATGGTCGCAGAGGAGAGAGAGATAAGTTTGATTTTTACCAATGAGAATCTTGAGTGTCTGAAGTTGTTGAAGAGGAAGCAAAAAACAGTAGAAGATGGGGCTGAGGATGCTTCCAACCAGTCGTTATCAAACGGTAACATTGTCACTTATGCTCACTCTGACAAAGATATTTATGATACATATGCTCTTGCCTCTATTTCCATGACATGTGCAAGGTACTGCTAGAAAGAATTCTTCCTATACTTCCCTGACAGTATCAGAACACATCCAAACTGTTGATAGTACATCACAACCTATAGTTGGTAAGAGTACAACAAAGGATACTAATTACAATTTTGTACAATGTTTTATATGCTCTTTCTTTTCCGGTGAACCTTTTACCATTAATGTCATTATTCTCCAATTAAAATGCATTATTTTTTTATATTCCTAAGGTGATCTTCTAAGAGAAAGAAACGAGTTGGACACTTGGGACTGCAACGTGACATAATGGACACTAGTACTTTGACCAGGAGGGGATAAATTCAGCTTTGACATCCATATTAGAGAGTGCTGAAGTAGGAGAATCTAGAAGTGTGAAAGATGTATTGCTGCTACTATCACAAACACATGTAAGACTCTTATTTTTATTTATTAAGCCGATATCTTTCTTATATGAAAAAAAAAGACAAAAAACATATTTGTTTGGTAAGCTTATTAGAAGCTCTTAAATGAGTTATGAAAATAGGAACTCTTAAGGAGAAGTACTAGCAACAATGCAGCAAATCCTCCCAATCATTTTGATTGGAAACATGACATTGCTAACTTTATTTCATATTCTAACTTATCACCTTTACATGGAACTTTTATTGCATCTACGAATATTGTCTTTATACTAAGTGTTGGCAGGTTGCTAAGGAGTATCCTAATCCCAAGTGGAAAGAAACTATGCATAAAGAGTTTATGGCTCATGATAAAAACCAAACATAGGAGATAATGCCACTACTAGCGGGAAAAAGGATAGATGGGTGCAAGTGGATCTTCACAGTGAAACAAACTCCAGAAAAAAAGGTAGAGCAGTACAAAACACGGTTGATGGTGAAAGGGTGCAGTTAGACATATAACATTGACTATGATAAAATATTTGCGCCAGTAGCAAAGATGAACACAATGAAGACACAGATTTCTCTAGCAGTGAATGGTAGGTGGAGATTACAACAACTAGATGTGAAGAATTCAATTCTTCATGATGAGTTACTGGAGGAGGTATATATGGAAATGCAACCAGAATTCAATACAATCGAGACAATGAGCAGGGTACATAGGCTCAAGAAATCCATGTATGACTTGAAGCAGTCTCCTCGAGCCTGCTTTGACAAGTTTAGAATGAATATGGTGAGCATAGAATATCAACAAATCAATGCAGGCCATAGAGTTTTCTTTTGACAACATGAATGTCACACCACTACACTTGCTGTGTATGTTGATGACATCATTGTAACTGGTGATGATGAGACAAAGATTGCACAACTAAAAGTAAGATTGTGCAATAGATTTGAGGTGAGGGATCTCAGACAACTCAAATACTTTCTTGGGATTGAATTAGCCCGTAGACCTAAGGGGATGGACTTGTCACAAAGAAAGTACGTACTAGATCTCCTCATAGAAACAGACATGCTGGAGCGCAAACCCGCAGTCTCTCCAATTAACTAGAAGGACAAGTTGAGTGCAGGGCAGGAGAATCAGTTGATCGTGAGAGGTACCAGAAATTGGTGGACCGTCTAATCTATCTGTGTCATACTCGACCTGACATCTCTTTTGGAATGAGCGTGGTGAGCTGTTACATGCATGATTCAAGAGTCATATGGATGTAATGTATCAGATTTTGATGTATTTGAAGGTGCACCAGAGAAGAGGTTGATCTTCAGAAAGAATGGACATGAATACATTGAGGGCTTTTGTAACACTGACTGGGCGAGTTGTGCAGATGCAAAAAATAAACCTCAGGATATTGCATGTTCGTAGGGGGCAACTTGTTCTCTTGGAAGAGCAAGAAACAGCCTTTAGTAGCAAGGTAAACAGCTGAGGTAGAGTACAAGGTGTCACAACAAGGTTGTCGAGTTCAAGGTGGACCAAGGAATTCAAATGAAGTAGTGGTGTGAAGCAATCAGAATTGCCAACAACCCAGTACAATATGATAGAGCCAAAAATGTGAAGATTGATAGATTCTTCATCAAGGAAAAGCTGAATAATAGGCTATTGGTGTTGAGTCATGTAGTCAGTGGAGAGCAAGTGATTGATTGCCACACTAAAGGATTCAGTTCATTAGATTTGCCTAGGTTATGTGACAAGATGAGTTTAGAGGATATCTTTTACCCATCTTGAGGGGGAGTGTTGAGAATTGAACGTTATTTAGGGTCCTATTGGAAAAAAGGGAATATTGACGAATTCTAGAGTTTTATTTGTAAAATATTGTAATACTATTTAAGCCCCTGTTATAAATGTACAAAGTAGGTTTTGAACCTAAGTTTATCCTAATTAGAGCACTTCCTATTATTTCATTAATGCATCGAACATAATATGTTTTCAACTATATGGCACTTAAACACAGATAAACCCTTTATAGTTATAGGCTTAACAGGACATGTACGATATGAGAAGAACCTTATAGTCTAATGATGTGATAGACTCCAATGGAAATAATTATTTAGCATCAAGCACTAGAGTCCAACAAAACGTTACACAACTTGTGAGAACAATCATTCACTTCCTCTAAAGATTCAAACTAATTTTCTTTCTTTAACGTTTAAAGACATAAATGCAGGTCCAACTAAACTTAGTTGTATTTAAACTATACATCTCTACTAAAAGCAAGACACCAAACTAGGTTTGATTAGAATAATTAGCAATTTGAATTTTTGTCCAATCTCTAAATAGTTGCCTTAAATGTCAAATCAAGCTAGCCACTAAGGTTGTCAAAGAGGCTCATATTTAACATTTGTACCATCCAAAGTAGAAATAGAAACCACATTATGCAAATCCCATCACGACTAATGAATTCAAAATATTTTTTCAGCTCATGAACTAGGTAAGAAAAATAATAATCTAGTGCCAATCAACATCAACATTACAGGTAGATGGGACACAAAGCATGGCATCAAGGAAAGACCCTCCAAGGCTTCCTCAATGTCAAAATAACCATCAAAATGCTCATGTGTAAGCCCTTTCCAATGATCATCAAAGTTACCATCCTTATAGATTCCAACAAAGAGATAATTATCAAGCTTTATGATTAAGCACCATAGTTAGCAAGTCGAATTTTGTCCAAGTATCTCTAAATAATTGCCTTCTTAATTTGCAAGTTGAATTTTGTCATAATTAGCAGGTTGAAATTTGGGATGTTCATGATGAAACAAATGCTATCTGGGATAAAGTAAAAAACACTATTAAACAAGTAGCAAAAGATGTACTTGGAGAATCAAAAGAAAAAGTTTGTATAAAAATAGTTGGTGGTGATAGTTGGTGGTGAAATAATAATTTGCAAGAAAAGATAAAATATGAGAAGTTATGTTATAAAAATTAGTTTAAATGTAAAAACTTAAAGAACTGGAAAAAATATCAAATGGCCCGCAGAGAGTCTAAATAAACAATCTGTGATGCTAAAAATTATATTTTTAATGATCTTTATAATATATATATATATAAACTAGCCAAACAAAGAGAAAGGAAAAGTAAAGATTTAACTCAAGTAAAGTGTATTAAAGATGAAAATCAACATGTGATTTGCTTAGAAAAAAGATATTCAACATATGTGCGTGAGTTATTTTGATAAAATTTTTAATGAAGTTTCTGAAAATACGATCGACCCTATTGATCTTAATATCGTTAATACTAATAAAATGATTCATTTTTACCGTCGCATTAAAAAAGAAGTTGAGGCTTTAAAGAAAAGTAAGGGTAGAAAGTCTGTAGGACCTGATGATATCCCAATTGAAATATAGAAAAACTTAGGAGATTTGGAAGTTTCTTGGCTTACTAAACTCTTTAATGATATTTTAAAAACTAAAAAGAAGCCCTAGAAGTGGAGGAAGAGTATCTTGGTCTGCATTTTTTAAGAATAAAGGGAAAACACAAAAGTGTGCAAATTATAGAGGGATTAAGTTGATGTGTCATACTTTAAAATTATGGGAGTTATGGGAGAGGGTGGGAGAGGGTAACTGAACATAGGTTAAGATGTATTACAAAGATTTCTCATAATCAAATCGAATTTATGCCAAGGTCTAACATGGAAGCTATACATCTATTGAGAGGTTTGATGGAGAAGTTCAGAGATAATAAGGAGAATCTACATTTTATTTTTATTGATTTAGAAAAAGCTTACGATAAGGTTCCAAGAGATATCCTTTGGAGAGTTCTTGAGAAGAAATGTGTTAATATGACTTACATTCAAGTCATTAAAAATATGTATACTAGAGTTGTTACTTGTGTTCGAACTGGAGGAGGATTGACCAAATATTTTCCTACTTTTGTTGGATTACATCAGGGATCAATTTTAAGCTCATATCTTTTTGCTTTAGTTATGGATGGTTTTACTATACATTTATAGGAGGATGTACCATGGTGTATGCTTTTTGCTGATGATATCCTTCTCGTGGATAAGACGAGAGAAAAAACCAAGGAAAAACTTGAATTATAGAGGTCTGCATTGAAATTTAAAGGCCTTAATTTAAGTAAAACTAAAATTGAATACATGGAATGTAATTTAGTAGTAGTAGCTCTATTGACATAAGTGTAAGTTTGGGTGATAAAATTATTAAAAGATGTGAATGATTTAGATATCTCGGGTCTATTGTTCAAAGCGATGGTAATATAGATGAGGATGTTAATAGTATAATTCAAGTTGGTTGGTTGAAGTGGAAGAATGCTTTGGGCCTTTTGTGTGATAGAGAAATACCGCTTATACTGAAAGGAAAATTTTAAAAGATAGTGGTGAGACCTGCAATGCTCTACGATGCTGAATGTTGGCCTTTAAAAGAGAAGTATAATACTAAGTTACGTGTTGCCGAGATGAGAATGATTAGGTGGATGAGTGGCTTTACACTTAGAGACAAAATGCGAAATAAATATATCCATGACTTGGTTGTGTAAACTCCAACTGATTAACCTAGCCGATAAGGTGGATGAGTTTATAAATCACATCGTTTGTAAGGCCCATAATATATAAGTAATTTGTTGACAAGTTCAACAATTTCAATATGAATTTCAACCAAAGTATGCAACTTAAGTTCTATTACTGGCTTTTGGTATAAAGTTTGACAAAATATTGAGCTGATAAATAAAACAAAATCAGTTCCTAACTAAAGATTTTTTAAGCATGCAACTATCCCATATAGTCAAAAAAACAATTTGTGGAACTTGAGGCAAGATCTTTTAGAAGGAACAATTTTTTAAGCAAAAACAAAATCAATTCCTAACTTAAACAATTTTTTAAGGATGCAACTATCCCATAGGTAAGATCTTCGTCATAGTTAGAAGGAACAAAGAAAAAAAAGGGTTTATTTACTCAACATGTGTCATTTACTCACTCTCCATCCGACCAAACCTTGCAAGGAATAGAGTGTCACAATTTATAGAGAGAGCAAACAGGAATTACTCCTTGATCATGCATCGACACAATGTGCAAGGCATCATGTGATGTCATGACTATTGTCTCATGTGGCAGCATGCCAAGTGATAGTTCAATACCGTGGAATTAAATGTGTCACACAACGAGACAGACAAAGGAATGAGTCGTTGATCTGAATCATTAATTGTATGGCTTGAGAAATTTAAGTTTGTCGAGACAGTGTTTGAAACTTTAGTTGAGTGAAGCGAGAAGGCCTTGGAGTGATGTATTGCAAATAGATTGGACTTCAAAATAAGAAGATGGATTTGGACTCACCAAAAGGGAGAGAATTGGACACATCAATATAGACAAATAAGTTGGGTGCACTAACAAGGACACTTGGACTCGCTAATATGATCAAATGGTCTCAACATACCCAAGGACAATAACACTTGGATTCACCAACATGGCCACTGGGATTTGGATGCATTGAATACATGAGTATATTTGAACTCGCCAAAAGGGTACTACTTTATCATGCGAACAATGCTTGGGACCGAGTGTGAGTCTAGGCGAAGTGTATGGCAATCCAAGAACATTTAACTCTAAAGGAGAGATCGTCATAATTGTCCAAGTTGCCTACCTTTACTAGTGGGAAATTGCTGACTTCATGGAAGAGGGTGATAAGCACCTGAGTCGTGGGACCAATTGCCGAGAAAGAGCTGAGTCATCAAGAATGTTAACTTTGGGAGGGAAACTGAGTAGGCCATCATGTCCAAGTGGTTTACACAAAAAAAATCATATGTTCTATTTAGATTGAGGTTATTAAACTTATGCAATATGGAGCATTGCCTAGCATAAAAAATACGAATACATCAAGGTTCAACAAAATAAAATCATAGCATTTTTTAATAAATTTGTGGATGCTCAAAAAAACATTCAGGGTAAGATACCTTAGTGTATGATATTTGCATATTACAAATAAAATCGGCAAGACCTAGCTCTACTAAAATAAGTGAAGTTTGAACAATAATAAAGATATTGGAAGGATATGGGATTTTGTATTAGTAGAATAAAACATAGATATATGATATGATTTTACCATATGTAAAATTAATAATTAGAAATCAATATTCCTATCAGACTAAGTGACACTTGAATGTGAGGAGCTCAGGTATCTTTGATCTATAATTGGTTCATTTGTTTGAGCAAAAAGCTAACGGAAGGTAGTGTATTTACATGCAAACTTACTTTTCTATGTTTGGTTTAAAGTAAAGTCACTGAAATGAAGTTGCATTACCTATAATGTATTTTCATAGACAAATGTAAAATAAATTTAATATATTCACCTTATATGTTATGCTCTGATCGCATTGGTTGAAAATAAAGTGAAGAATCCCATGGTGATGGGTTTGAGTGTTCTCATTGCCGAAAAGAAAAAAAATCACTCTACATGTAATGTATTTCACATTGCTTTTCAAATACATAATAAAAATAGCCCATTTATAAAATAATAAGGATATAACTTCTAGATTTAAGGATGGTGATAAAGGATGTCTTAAGAGTTCATTGAAGTGAACTTAGAATGATAAGTATAAAGAAACACAAAAAATTCAAATTGTGATTTCTCAACTTCTAATTTAGATAAAGACTAGTCACTTTTAATGCAAAACATTAAAACACACTTCATTCATTCCAAACTACAATATAAAATTCATCAAAATCTGAAGTTCCATAAGAAATTTGAGAACAAATATAAAATTTCCATGGCTATTAAAACTCACGTAAAAAACAAAACTTATTAATGCAACAAACTTATAAAATGTCAATGAGACAAACCAATCACAATAATGTAAATAGAAGAACGAAAGTTATAAGTCACTCATTTGAATATTCAGACCTCCAATAGATATAAAGAGAAACATCCCCCTAAAACCATCAACAAAACTTGCAAAGCATTTGAATAATGCATATCCAATAATATAACCAAGTCAAAATGAAATTATAAATAGCATTCAATAATTATTATAAAATTGCCTAAAATTAGTAACTTCACATAATTCTCCAAGATGTGATCAAAGATTTCAAGTTTCAACTCAATGTGCTTTGATTCTAACAAGAACAATCATTTCCCAACCTTAATTTCATCATAATAGTAATCTTCCACTTCAAAATCCTATTTCCAATAATTTTCAAATAGTTCTCAGTCCTTGCTGCATTGCAATAATATAGAATATACAGAAAGCAAATAGAGGAATAAATGGATATAACACTAAAACAAATAGAATAAAGAAACAGGAAAATAGTGCTCTAGATAACGTAAAAATCACAAATTTATTTTCTACTAAAATAAATCACCGAAAAGGCAGAACGACATTAACATTTAAGAAAGAAATCAGTGGAAATCCATTACAATCCAGTAGAAAAAGATGAGATTCCAGTAATAGTAAAAAGAGCCAAATCACTGGCAACTACAAGCAATCAAAACTACTCTATCATATAGTTCCAAACAAGGGCTGCTAAAAAAAGTAGAGAAATCTATCATACACTGAAATAGCATTGGAGTTGCTGTTGAATAAGGAATAAAAGAGCTCAATCAAAATAACTTAAAATCAAACAAAAAAAAACTAAGAAAACATCCTGAATTAAAAAGGGTAATCATCATATGTACTTTTTACATTAAAATAAATCAAGAAACAGATAGTTAAAAAATGAATCATCAGATAAGTGCTTAAAAATGATTGAGCATTATTGATGAGTAGAGATTTTCATATTTGCATCAGATAAGTGCTTAAAAATGATCAAGTATTTTTATTCTGATATGCAGTAAGAGAATAATGGAGACTAAGAAAACTATTTCATAAATCATGACAAACTTACCAGAATCAGAATTACACTTGCGCCATTTCATTCTCTGGAGCTCAAGCTGCGTCTCCATGAACACCTTCATCCTCTGTATCTCAATCTCCTTCTCAAATTCCATCCGCTGCCTCTCCAGCTCAATTGCTTGCTGCAGCTTTGATCTCTCCACTCTCTCGTAAATATCACCAATCTTCTCAACGGCCCTTACAAACTCTCTAAAGTCACCACGATCCTCCCCGCCACCTCCATCATCCCCAGATGAGAAAACACCCAATCCACAACCCGGCTTCCGACTTTCCTGAATGTCCAAATATCCAAACAATGGAATCTTCCCCACCTCTTCTGTCCTGTCCATATCCTCCCTGCCATCAAAATCGCCGTAACCAACTCCACCACCTTCGCGAGAACTCTGTGCAGCATCAGGCAAATTCGTCCGCACCCTTGACGAGCCCCACGATGACAACAATAGATTGTGCGGAGGCGTCGCAGAGCTAGAATTAGGGTTACGTTGCTTGACTTTAATGCCGAGGGAGGCCTTCTCAGGGGAATGACCGACCAGGAGGTCGATACGGGAAAAGAAGGGCCAGGTGGAACGCCCCGGCTTCGACTTCTCGAGCTTGTACTTCTTCTTAAGGGTATCGATTCGATTCTTACACTGCCCACTGGTCTTCCGTGGATTTCCCACGGCGTCTTGCCGGGCGTTCACGGAGTCAGCCACATCTTTCCAGTCCTTCTGCCGCAGATTGCCGCGGTTTAGATGAAGGAAGCGGTCGCCCCACGCTTCCACTAATGCCTCCGTGGCGCCCTCGCTCCAGCAATCCTCCCTCATTCCGGCGCCGGAGGTGACGGTGGCCGCGGCGGCGGCACGTCGTCGGAAGTTCATGGAATCTAGGGATACCGACGTAAGAAAGTACCGGAAGGGAGAAGGAAGAGGGAGAGACTTTCGGGAAATGTAATGGCTCTTGGGACTCTTTGAGGGAAAATCGAAGAGCCGTTGGCCATGAGTTGGCTGACCTCCCCGCCGGTAAGTATACCTGCTGAGGCATGCCCTTATTTATGGCTAGGGTTGTCAGAACGGCTCGTTGTTTGCCGTTAAGAAGTTCGTGTTTCGCTCGTTAATTTCGTTCGATAAGTTAACGAGCCGAACACGAACTAAGATGTGTTCGTTCGTGTTCCACTCATTTTGGCTCGAAATACTACTCATAAAGTAGTATTTTAAAAAAATTTAATTAACTACAATGCTACAAAGATTTATAATCAATCAAAATATTGATTAAGAAAATAGAATAAAAATTATTAAATTAGATTCAAATGATATTTTAATATAAATAATAATTTTTAAATATTGCTCAAACCTTTATTGTCTTATGGCGACAATGATTAAGGTTTTTCAAAGGTCTCTTTGTTCATGAACAACTCGTGTTCGAGGGTTGTCAAACGAGCCGAACACGAACACACTTTATGAGCTCGAAATATAAACGAGCCGAACACGAACTGCTCGTGTTCGGCTCATTTACACCCCTATTTATGGCTGCTTAGGGAGAATGAATTCTGTCCAATCAATCTGGTTTTCCTCATCTAAGTAAGATTTAAATTCAAATAAAAGTATTTTGTACACATTAATTGCTTGCATGAAAATAAAGACTTTTAAATAATGCTTCACTAAAACCTTATGTTTAAAATGCATACATTTATATTTAAAATGCATACATTTTAAACATATCCTCCCTCTCTTTTTTTAAGATTATTAAAGATAATTAGTATTGAATATTTATGTGTTTAGGAAGTGTTAGCAAATTCTCATATTTATTTATTTAGATTAAATTATACATAAGTAGCTAAAATATAATTTTCTATCTAGCCAATGGTCAATATAAATAGAAGAAAATATGTAAATTCTTATCACAAAATTTCAACAATTGACACAAATATTAAGTCATTTTTTTTAAATAAATAATATTCTAACTCAAATTAAAAATCATCTATGATCACGATATCAATAAACTTATGGTAAAACCGACCGTCTTGATACGAAGAATAAAATAATATCATAATTAGTCCAATCCGAGCCTAATCAAACCCAAATCAATCTATTGAATTACATTTAGAGATTTTGGGTAGTTAATTGAAGATTCAAATGAAGTCTTAATTTGACATACTTATATTTCAAATCAAACTTCTTGAATAAAGGAATCCAAGGAGCCCAATATAATTTATTTCTGAGTAGATTTAGGTCTTAAAATCCTAAAAAAAAATATATGATAAATAATATCAACATTGATTGTTTGTCAGATAGTTATGAGAGTTATTTGTTGATTTACCAACATCTGTCTCTCCTAGAGTCTACAAATAGACTCACTACCTTCGCTTGATGAGGGGTGGGTCGAATTCCACTATTGTTCTAGACTGAAGATCAACTATAACTTTCGGCCCCAATGCTACCGTCCCTTCTCTTGCCACCACCTTATTTAAAAGAAGCATGTACATGCATACCACTCAAATCTTATGCATTTATATATCTAACACCTAAGTTTTATTTTTTACATTGATATCATTTTAATATGAAAAAAATGGAATTTTAGGAGTTAGATGGGTAGTTGTGTAAGAATTGACCGGTATGCAAATCTCCCAATCGTTTTCAATTCTTGTTCACTAATCCTCCTTCTCAGTAGTCTTCGATACATCGAACAAAGAAAAGCTATTTGGTGGAGGACACGGGGGCGAGATGGCAAGAACCTCAAGGCTGATTCTGGAGGATGAGTACGAGGTAGTTTTCCATCATCAAAGTTTACTTTCTGAAATATGATCTCGCATCTCGTTTTTCGTTTTTTTCTTTAAATTTTTTCTCCTTTTAATAGATTCCAAGGATTCGTATCTTAAATCCTTGATCAGAATTATTTCTAGGGTTAGGATCTGTACCGAGCTGCACTGTTGTGGAATTTCATCTATATGAACTTATTCTTTGTCTATGGAAATCGCTGCCCTAACAGCTATCTTCCCCATGTCCGTCTCATGCATGAATTAACATTATTTGGTTAAAACTTGTTGTGTTACTTGCTTGGATTGGATGCTTCGCCGAATGTTGAAGGCTTAAGAGATATTCAATCTTGTGTGCCATTGCCCTTTTTCATGTCTGTGACTAACCCTGAACTAAGAACTGTTTGATATGTCATTTCATCCTTTAAATTTTTTTTTTGTAGCGTATGATTATTCCTGATGCTCGTGTTTTGATAGATTTATGGGAAATTTACATACCTAGCACAAAATTATTTTGTATTTGCATATCTCAGACCTAAACTTTTGATGTGGCATTAAAGATTTGAGTGCTATGCGTAAACCTGAAATCTAGCCAATTCGAGTTCAGTATGTCATGATTTGGACTTGGCTTGGTTGAATCATAAAATCATAAGTTGTTCTTGTTCAGTTTGAGCTTGAGATGAACTTCAAAAATATGTTTATATTTGACTTGCTTAAAATTTTTAATGTTCATACTAGATTTGTGCTTGGTTTATTTAAATTAATTAAAAAGCTAGATTTCAAATGAGCACGTCATTTTTCATATAAAATTAAATATTTTCTTTGTAGATTATTTTTTATATAAAACTAATAAACAAGTTAAAAATACAAATAATTATTTGATTTTTTATATAAAGTTATTAAAAAATGAGCTTAAGAATCTAAATAAATTAATAATTAAATAGATTTTAAAGTAGCATCTTACTTGTTAATACCAAATAAATAAAATAATATATAAGTTGTAAGTTTTTTTTGCAATCAAATAACGTAAATATGTACTAACATATTAGTTTATTGAAATAAAAATAATAATAAATTGCATTTTACTTATGTGTATATTATTATGAAATTATAATATATTACTATTAAATATATTATTAAATAAGTTCCAATTAATCAAGTTTTATTTAAGTAATATATCATATAAGCATAAAACATTTAATGAGATACTTATTTAACAACAAACGAGTCTGTTCATAAATATTAACAAGCAAGTTGAACTGTATTAAAACTTTATTCATTTAAGCTCCAATTTTTTAAAAAATGTTCAAACTTTTTATTTACTAACTTGAAGAAATATGATGGAGTATTAATGGAGTTGAGTTAGAGTTTTCATCAAGTTATTGGTTCATTTACATTCCTAGCTATGTGTGTAAATATGAAAGTTTAGGTATGAGATATGTAAATACGTAAGAATTGTGTTCCATGTAAGTAAATAACTCTTAAAATATATAAATTTGGGTTTCTTTTCTTTTTTGAAGGGATCATAGACATTTATTTCTTTTTTTAATTTAATAATAGAGTCGGCTAAACCGCTCTAGTTTTTCTAGCAAATGAACAAATCCATGTGACCATTGAATTTGTAATACATTGTGCTTCTAATATATTATAAAATAACCGATTACTCAATTTGTCGTTTCTTTTTAAAGTTGATTCTATTTGTAAGCATCATTTTGTACAGACTTTTCAGCTGACTTAATGAGATTAAACTGATTGAATGTCTAAGAGACTTTTCTTTTTTGGTGGTTTAGGAAGATGTTTGAGGCGCTCATTTTCTGCTGTTTGGTTCCTTGAGTTGTTCCATGTTTACTGTATACTAAATATATTAACTCCAACCAGAAGGATTGGAAGAACTTTAATAGCAACGCCATCATTAAGCAGCAGAAATTCTAAGTTAGTTTTTTTATAAATCAAGCCAGCCAGCTTAATGGTTAAGCAAAGGTTAATTAAGTTTCATTTAATGCTAGAGATAATATATTAATAATCTAATTTTTTCCCCACGAGTCAATCTTGCAAGGTCTTTGAACCTAGCTAATGTTCTCCAAATCTTCTGATTTTCTCTAGAATATCACTCCTTAATTTTATAATTTAATTTGATCGGTGTGCTGTTCTTTTGTTGTTTCATGTTGTAAATATATGTCATAAATGACTGAATGCACAAAATTTCATCTTTCTCCAGGCTGAGCAGAGAAAGCAAGCAGCTGCTGATGTTTTATATCAGTATTCACAGTTTGTTATGGTATGTATCGGGGAGGGTGTTCGGCCTACGGATTTAAGGCTGCACTTAATGAAGGTGAGCTTTTACAAGTCTTTATGAGTTTTCAACGGTTTTACCTCTTTGATCTTGTTTGCTGCTTTAGCAATTAGCGTTTAGTCTGGTAAACTCGCGGGTCAGCAGGTAAACTCGTGGTTCAGAAGTGACTAAATTATTTTTTGAAAACTGTAATAGTTCTGAGGGTTGTTGATGCAGGTTAACCTCAAGGGAACACTTAATGTGTGACCAAATGATTCGACTTGAATTTTTTTATGTTTCCAATAAAGAAAGATTCAAATTGATTATTGTGTTCTTTCAAAATAGATTCCCTCAACATCATGAATCTATATTTTATAGCTCAAGGCCTTATAAATATATTTGATATTTCACAACACCTTTCATAAACATGAAAAATTAGACCAAACTACAATCAAACATTTTTTTAAAGGACTCATAAATCTCATAAGGGCATATAATTGACGAATTATACTTTAGAGCGGCATGAAAGTGTTTGAATCAAGAGCTGTCCAATTCCTTGATGATTACTTTCCGAGTATTAGGGAATTAAGCGGAGATTCTTAGGTTATGTGTGAGATCACATTCTGCCTTTTATTTTTGTTTTGGTTTTGAGTCAGTTTTATTTATTTATTTATTTATTTTTTGTTTTCTGTTTTTAGAAAATGTATTTGGTACTCTTATAATTTATATATTTTTAAAAATAACAAAATATAATATATGTTTGGTTGAGTATTTTCTATTTTTCTTAAAGAAAAAATTTTACTTTTTAAAAAATTAATTAAATTGTAATAACTATTAACATGTTAATTAATTAAAACTATTTAATTAATAACTACTAACATGCTAATTAATTTAATAACTTAACTACTAACATGTTAATTAATTAAATTTCTTAAACATGCTAATTAATTTTTTGGTGAATTATTGAAATTAATTAATTAATTAATTAAGGTTAGGTTTTGTTAAATTGAAGTTTTGTTGATTTAAAATTTTTATAACTTTATTAAAATTTTATGGATTAATCAAAATTTTAATTAATTTTATGAAATATTTATTTAATTCTTAAATTAGTATTTTAATTAAGTTGTTTATTGTTTTATTTAATTATTTATATATTTAATGATATGTTTAAATAATTTAAAGTTCTAATTTTATTATTATTAACCTATTAAATGATTAATATTTTATTTGAATTAATATAGATTTAATTGATTACTTATTAAGTTAATTAGGTAGATTTATTATTAAATTGAGTAATTATTAGTTAATTAAATTCATTTATGTTTCATTTAAATTATTAATGATTTACAGCAACAACAAACCTTTATCCCACTAAGTGGGGTCGGCTACATGAAACCTTTTCCTCCATTGTGTCTTATTGAGTGTTGTATCTTTCATTTAATTTTAATACATTAAAATCATTTTTTATATAATATGCCAAAGTCTTTTTAGGTCTACCTTTACTATTCTTAACATAAGCCGAATCTAAAAATCTACTCTCATAACCAGACCATCAGATGGTCTAAGTTTAATATGACTAAACTATCTAAGACTACTCCCTCTAATTTTATCCACCACAGGAGCTATACCAACCCTATCACAGATGTATTCATTTTGCATTTTGTCTCTAAGTGTAAAGCCACTCATCCACCTAAGCATTCTCATCTCAACAATACTTAACTTAATTTTATGCTTCTTTTTTATAGGCCAACATTCTGCATCATTGAGCATTGTAGGTCACATCACCATCTTATAAAGTTCTCCTTTCAGTCTAAGAGGTACTTTTCTATCACACAATTGACCCGAAGCTTTCCTCCACTTCAACCAACCAACCTGAATTCTACTAATAACATTCCCATCTATATCACCATCACTTTGAACAATAGATTCGATATATCTAAAGTGTTCACACCTTTAATAATTTGATCACCCATAGTCACAACTCTGTCACTAGAGCAACTAATACTAAATTTTCATTCAATATATTCAGTTTTAGTTCTACTCAAATGAAGGCCTTTAGACTTCAATGGAGACCTCCATAATTCAAGTTTTTCCTAAGCACTTTCTCTTCTCTTATCCACAAGAATGATATCATCAGCGAAAAACGTACACCGAGGTTCATCCTCCTTTAAATGTCCAGTAAGAGCATTCATAACTAAAGCAAAAAGATATGGGCTTAAAGTCAATTCCTGATATAATCCAACTAAAATAGAAAAAATATTTGGTTAATCCTCATTCTGTTCGAACAAAAGTAACAACTTTAGTATAAATATCTTTAATGACTTGAATATCAGTTATATCAACGCCTTTCTTCTTTAGAACTCTCCAAAGAATATCTCTTGGAATCTTATCATAAGTTTTTTCTAAATCAATAAAAATCACAAGAAGATTCTTCTTATTCTCTCCGTACTTCTCCACCAAACCTCTTAATAAATGTATAGCTTCCATAGTAGACCTGCTCGTCATAAATCCAAACTGATTATGAGAAATATTTGTAATACATTTTAACCTATGTTTAATTATCATGTCCTATAATTTTAAAGTATAATATATCAACTTAATTCCTCTATAATTTGCACACTCTTGTGTGTCCCCTTTATTCTTAAAATTGGGGATCAAAATATTCTTCATCTACTCCTCAGACATTTTTTTAGTTTTTAAAATAATATTAAAGAGTTTAGTCGGCAAACAAACTCCCAAAATCTTCTAAATATTTTTATAGTTCAATTGAGATATCATGAGGTTCTACAGATTCTCTACTATTAATTTTCTTTAAAGCTTCATTAACTTCCTTTTTACTGATGCGGCGGTAAAAATGAAACATTTTATTTTTATTAACGATAATAAAATTACTAAGATCGATCTTATTTTCAAGAACTTCATTGAAAAGTTTATCAAGATAACTTACCCATCTATGTTGAATATATTTTTCTAAGAGAATTACTTTTTGATTTTATTTTTAATATACTTTACTTGAGTTAATATTTACTTTTCTTTTCTCTTTTGCTTGACTAGTTTATACATATATTTTTTATCCTCTTTATTATTTAATATATTATAAAAATCGCTAAAAGTAGAATTTTTAGCGTCACAGATTATTCTCTTAGAATTCCTACGGATCATTTTATATTTTTCTCACTTTTAAGCTTTTACATTTAAACTAATTTTTATAATATAACTTCTTATGTTTTTTCCTTCGATATTTTTATTCCACCACCAACTATTTTTATTTATAAAAATTATTTCTTTTAATTCTTCTCTATTGTGTCCCAACCAAAGTAGGATAAAGGCTTTTTGTTGTTGATTCTTCAAATACATATTTTGTCACTTGTTTAATAGTATTTGTTACTTTATCCCATAATATTGACGTTTACTCATAAAAATAATTTTATTTGTGACTTTTAGGTTATCCCGTTTGATTCTATGACAATGATTAATAGTATTCTTTATTTTAGAACTCTTCGTCTTAAAATCCAAAACTAATAATCGATTTTGAGTATTTAAATTCATACTTAGAATGATCTTATAATCTTTACATTCTCGATGATCTCTTCTTCTTATAAGAATTAATTTTTGTTTTATTAGATTAATTCTTATAAGTAATAATAGGCTCATATCTTTTTTTTTTAATAAAATATTAGCAATAATAAAATTTTATGCTAAAGCAAAATCTAATACGACTCATTGGTAACTAGAATCTATAATATAAATATTCATGAATTTATAAAAAAAAAATAAAATAAATATAAAAGCAGCTCAATTGAACCACTCCCGTTTCGACGGTATTTCGATTGAACCGCCGGTTTAGTACGGTTCTAGCCAATCTGATGCAAAAAATGGTTTTTAGCCTGCCCAGAACCGGACCACCGGCCGACTCATTATCGAACTGGTTGAACTGGCCGGTTCGTCTTATTTTTTAAATTGTGATTCTTTCATTTGATGAGATGAAGAAAATCTTAATGTATGAAGAAATTATATAATAATTCTTAGTGTTGTCAATAGACGACCAACACAATTACTCAACACAGGCTTGGCTAAAACTTGTGGTTTCGTTTAACTTGAATATTATATGGTTCATGGTTTCGTTTAACTTGAATATTATATGGGTCATGTTTGAGTCTAACTAAAATGTCGACCCATTCAATATTTGAGCCATTTATGGGTTGAGAAACTTGAAATCAACTTGAAAATAATTTGCTTAATTTTAGGGTTTAAATTATGTTCTTATTATGATTAGCCGACACTGCTCTTGCGCCTCAATGATTCATATTTGTGTTTACATAAAATAATTTCATAAACCATATAATAAGTTGGTCACATGTGTTAGTTTCAATCAGACATTGTTATCTGTATAGTAAATGAGTTGGGTTTGGGTTATTGTCAGACATTCCAACTCATATAATAAATGGGTTAGGCTTGTGCTAAAAAATTTTTGGTTAGGTCAAATTTGGGTCAGATTTGAATTTGACCAATTAACCATAATTGACACCCCTAATAATAACTTGTTATTTCATGCATGATGAAATTAGCTATGTGACATTTAGGATGCATCGCTTATATATGTTTTCTTAGTTATTTATAACTTGAATTTTTATGAAGAATAAGCTTACAAAAAATGGATAGACATCATGCAAATTGAAATAAGCTCTACGACAAAGAAAAAAAAAATTTGAGACTTGATGATCTCGCACTAGGGTGCTAGATCAATGTAAACAAGCGAGTCTTAAAAATTAAGCATAAGGTGGATACACGATCAATATTTACGAAGCAGACTTAATGGCAAAATGTTATAGCCAAATTGATGGTGTAGATATGAAGATACATTCTTCTCGGTGGTGAGAATTAATGCAATTTCCTTTTTTCTAACATTTGTTATTCATTAGATTTAGGTTTTTTTTCTTGAGATGAATGTTAGCATCTCTTAGTGGAAAACCAGATAAAAAGTTATACGGATCAATTCAATGGCTTTATGACGGAAGGACTGAGTGCAAAGTTTACAAGCTTAGTCATATTATCTATATGTTCAAGCAGTGATCTAGGCCATTACCTCTATAGGCTTTGTAACAATGGAAGTTGATCATTGCATGCATGTCAAATGGTCCAATCAAAGCTTTGAGATGTTGTTATTATATTTTAATAATATGCGAGTGGGTATAAATGATATGAGGATGATTGGGCCTTTACATTTGAAATGATAGATATTGGTAAATTTATCTTTATGCGAAGCATAGGAATCTGATAGCCACTTCTCTAGAAATTAGGGCAAAATAAAATATTTTATTCCAACACACCAAACAATACAACTCGAATACAAAAAAGATAAAACGCCTACAGTTCAAGAGGTAGAAGATCTCTCCCAACATCTAAAATCCGAGGGGTAGGTGATCTCTTCCAAACCCTAAACCTAACCCTATGATTTAAGACAATTACACACATAACTCCAACCCTAACATATTATTCCTATTTATACCCAATAATAATAATTAACCAATGACTAAATTGTCCTTTTAACCTTGCGCCTAAAATAAGTTGACATGCTGGAAAGTAGAATAAGTGCCGGTCTAACAAAATCTCTTGAGATCGATAAAATTGATTTTTGGTTTGTCTTAAGAGACCTTTATCAATAGGTTACTTGAGTGATTTAGAAACCCAAACTCTAAACGCATAAACACAATTCACCAGTAATAATCACATAGATGACAAGACAGCCTTTATGGATATATGTTACTAAATTAAAGAAAGTATGACGTCTTTGGTAGAACATAATGACACATATTTATATTAATAATTTAGTAAGCATGAAAACACATCTATTGTGTCTGTCATACTTTTTTTTATTATTATTCTCTGTCATATCCATGTTGTGTGTGTGTGTGTGTGTGTGTGTATGTGCATCTTTTTGATGTAATCTCATTTGAAGCATTTAATGAAAAATCCTGTAACTATCTTTCAGAATCTGAAGGAGGTCATCTTCATGAACAATTTAGAACACTTGAAATGATCAAACCTCAGATAACCTTATGATACTCAATAAACCAAAATCTACTCGGTACCAACCAAATCAAACTTGACATTATTACTTTTATTATCTCACTTCTCTTGATACTGTCTTATGAGGAAAGTTATGACAATTATTAATGAGATTATAAAACTTTTCATATCTATGAATAGACCAAAGATAAATTTTCTAATAAACAAAATCAGGATACGTTAAATCATATGCTTCTCTAGGCCGCAATAGCTTATATCCATAATAACACACCACAAATTCTTCAAACGATAAACAAGGAATTTGAAAAAAATGCTGAGATAAAAACTTAAAGGTATTTTTTTTGCTGGAGTTATGGTATTTTCAGAGGCTAATAATAGCCACCGGAAACAAAACATTATATAAGATTTTCCCAATCAATTTTGCTATCGGGTTAAAATAAATCATAGAGATTCTTATACGGGAAATATACTGTTGTGAGATATGTACTTCCTGGCATAGAAATGAAACGCAAAGAACACAAGCAAACACAGATATTTTACGTGGTTCGATCCAATTGGATCTACGTCCACGGGAGGAAATCAATCAAATAGTTCACTAAGGCAAAAAAAATGAAAAATACATAGCTTATACATAGAGATGAGCCCTCATCTTCCTTCTATGACCTCCCTCTCAAGCGACACCTTGATACAAGGCTTCAAGGTGCTCTCCTCCTCTCTAGCTCTCTAGCTATTCTCTCATCCTTTGTGGTAGCTTAAGATCTCTTCTCTTGCTCTCCTAAGTCTCACACCCTCTCTATTTATAGAAGCAAGAGAGTGGTAGGTGGGAGATAGGTGAGCGGTAGGTGAGCGGTATGTGAGATGTGGTAGGAGAGCGGTACCACATTACAAAAGTGCCCTTTTACCTTAGTTCAATAATTGGGGGTCAAAATAACAATTCTCCACCTTGACCCTCAATTGAGAAGCTTCGAAGTAAAGATTCTCTCCACCTGACCCCTGATGGGCCCTCAGCCCTTGGTGAAGTTTACTAAGTCCAGACAATGTCTGATTTAGCTGTCGGTAGCACCTTAGTGAGCATATCAGCAGGATTTTCTTCAGTAGGTATCTTCTCCACTACTATTGAACCCTTGGCGACGACATCCCTCACAAAATGAAACTTTATATTTATATGCTTGGATCTTTCATGAAATACCTGATTTCTGGTTAGGTGAATGGTGTTTTGGTTGTCACAAAACACAGTTATCACCTTCTGATGTATTTCAAGCTCCTCAGCCATGCACTTTAGCCACATAGCTTCCTTGATTGCTTCAGTCACAGCGATGTATTCGGCCTCTGTTGTTGAGAGGGCCACAACAGATTGGAGGTTAGACTTCCAACTGACTGCGGTACCGAAGATAGTGAAAATGAGTCCGGTCAGTGACTTCCTGGTGTCAATGCTTCCTGCATAATCGGAGTCCACGTAACCAACTACCTTTTTTCTTTGTCTTCCTGCCTTTTAAAGAGTAGACCAAGGTCTGTAGTGCCTCTCAGGTACCTCAGGATCCATTTTACTTCCCAGTGAGCCTGTCCTGGGTTTGCCATGAACCTGCTTACAATGCTGACGGCGTATAAGGGACTCCCTCCATGTACATTTTCTCATCTTCAATTTCTGGTGCTTGAGAGTTTGACAGTCTGAAGTGTTGGCCAATAGGTGTTGCAACTTGCTTAGCTTCATGCATGTTGAACCTTGCTAGAACCTTCTGAATATATGACTTTTGAGACAAGACCTATCTCTAGTAATTCCCATCTCTAGTAATCGCCATCCCTAGGATCTTTGTAGCAGGTCCTAGGTTCTTCATGTCAAATTCAGAATTGAGCATACATTTTGATCTTCTGGATTTCCTCCTTGCTTCTGCTGGCTACTAACATATCATCCACATAAAGAAGCAAGTAGGTATTTATTTCACCGTCTTGTCATTTCATGTACATGCAACTGTCGTAGCTGCATCTGACAAATACGATCTTTAGCATGAACTCATCAAATCGTTTGTACCATTGTCTGGGGCTTTGTTTTAGTCCATACAAAGCTTTCTTCAGCAAGCAAACTTTGTCCTTTGTCTCAGGTGTGCAGTACCCATCTGGCTGATCCATGTAGATGGTTTCTTCAAGCTCTCCATGTAGGAACGCAGTCTTAACATCTAGCTGTTCTAATTCCAAATTGAATTGAACCGCTAGTGCTAAGACTTTCCTAATGGAGCAGTGTTTCACGACGGGCGAGAAGATTTCGTTGAAGTCGATTCCTTCTACCTGAGTGAATCCCTTTGCAACGAGTCTAGCTTTGTACCTGATCCTCTCAATACCTGGCGTGCCTTCCTTCTTCTTAAAGATTCACTTGCAACCAACAACTCGTTTGTTCTTTGGTCGATTCACAAAGTCCCAGGTATTGTTCTTCATCAGAGAAGCCATTTTCTCATCCATTGCCTCTTCCCACCTGAGTCTTTCCCTGCTCTTTAAGACTTCCTTGTAGTTGCTCGATTCTGCTTCTTTTATCTCTTCGACAACACTTAAAGCATATGAGATCATATCTGCATGGTCGTATCTCTCTGGCGGTTTGATAGTTCTTCTTTGTCTGTCTCTTACCAAGCTGTAGTCATCAGATTTTCTTTCTGGCTCAATCACTTGCTGCTCCTCTGCTACTTCATCTTGATCGTTCAAAACAGTCCTTTGATCTGTCAAAGTTCGTTGTTGTTGCAGCTCCACCTCAATTGAAGAATCCTCTTTGGTGATGTTGTTTTTGGCAGCATGACTATACATATTCGCCATTTTGGACTCAACGAATGTCACATCTCTACTGATGATACATTTCTGTTGATCTAAGCACCAGAGTTTGTAGCCCTTGGTTCCAGATGGGTATCCAATGAAAATGCACTTCAGGACCCTTGCTTCCCTTGCTTCCAAGGACCCTTGCTTCCAACTTATCCTGTCTAACATGAGCATATGCAGTACATCCAAAAACTTTGAGATTATCATAGTTTTCCCGTACCACATCTCTCATCTCTGAAGGTGTCTTCATATCGATAGCAGTTGATGGGCATCTGTTGATAAGGTAGCAGACGGTTGACACAGCTTCACCCTAAAAACTATTGGGTAGACCTGCATTTAGCAGCATGCACCTCACTCTCTCTAGGAGAGTCCTGTTCATCCTCTCAGCCAGGCCATTCTGTTGAGGAGTGTTCCAGACTGTCTTGTGCCTTGTGATGCCATTCCTTCTGCACAGCTCCTCAAACTGCTCTGAACAGTACTCTAAGTCATTGTCAGTTCTCAAGTGCTTTAGCTTGGTTTCCATCTTATTTTCTGTGACAGTTAGCCAGTCCCTGAACCTCTGAAAAGCTTCATCTTTTGATTTAAGGATGAAAACCCATACCTTCCTGGTATAGTCATCTATGATGGACATGAAGTATCTCCCTCCTCCATGAGTCTGAGTTCTGGCTGGCCCCCATAGATCGCTGTGAACATAGTCAAGGGGTTTCTTTGATGAGTGAGTTCCGGTAGAGAACTTCACCCTGGTGGCCTTCCCCAAAACGCATTGTTCACAGAATTCTAGTTTGCTGACTCGATCTCCACATAACAGACTCTGCTTGGACAATTCTTGTAAGCCTCTTTCACTTACATGCCCCAGTCTCATGTGCCATAATCTGGTCCTGTTAAGTTCTGATTGAACTGCACTTGAGAAGTTGTCGATCGCAATTCTTCCAACTAGTGAGTATAGTCCATTCTTTCTGACTCCTTTCATGACTATGAGAGAACCTTTGGATACTCTGATGCAGCTATTCTCTGCTTTGAATGAGTTTGAAATGATGATCCACTTGACTCCAGCGTACCTAGAGAGATCAGATTTCTTTTGAGTTCCGGGACATCCCTGACGTGCTGCAGTATCCTTTCAGCTCCATCGAACATCTTGATTCCGATTGTCCCGCTACGCTGCCGACTCCCCTGCAAGCTTTATTATCACCAAGTAGAATAGACCCACCGTTCTCTAGCTGCAGTGACTCAAACCAGTATTTATGAGAACACATGTGGAAGGAGCACCCTGAGTCAAGGATCCACTCCCTGCTAGATTCATTCATTCAGATTCTGTGATCGCCAGAGCTTCAGCTGAATCATAGTCATCTGAGGCTACGCTTGCCTCTCCAGAATCTCTGGGCTTCTCCTGAAAACTTTTCTTTATATCCGAATAGTTCCTTCTAAAGTGACATTCCTTGTGGCATTGGTAACACTTGTTAGATCTCTTAGAAGACTGACTTCTGCCCTTTCTTCTGGACTTTGATCTGCTATGATCATTTTTGAAGTCTTTCTTGCTCGATCTTCCTCTAACTGTCAAACTATCTCTACTGGTTTCCTCTTTCATGTCGTGTTTCTTCTTGAGTTCTTTAGCTCTAATAAGAGATTGAACCTCCTCCAGAGTAATAATCTGCGCCCTTCCATAGAGCATCGCATCCTTGAAATGCTCGTAGCTTTTGAGAATAGAGTTTAACAATAGTAGTGCATTGTCCTCATCGTCCATCTTGACGTCGATGTTTTCGAGATCGTCGATGATCTTGTTGAACTCGTCAATCTGCTCTGAGACGGATTTGTCTTCATGCATTTTGAAGGAGTATAGGCGCTGCTTCAGAAA
>NW_018164951.1:2283276-2283563 GCF_001263595.1 Phalaenopsis equestris | reverse complement strand
CCTCCCCCTCGCGGCCGTGGCGGGCGGCAAGGCCGCCGACCCTTGCAAGGCTTCTACAACACCCTGTTGAACCAGTAGAGCTCTTATCTTTACTCTCCATAGACCGAAATTATTATTCCCGTTGAATTTGTCGATGTCGAATTTGACAGAACTCATTATTGTGGCTCGATCCCCACTAACGTTTGAAATCCGCTCCGCTGAGCACCTACTGAATTCCGAGAGCTATCGCGGCGTGCTTCACGTGCTTCTGTCGCGGCGTGTGCTAGCTGTCGCGGAAATCCTCCTCC
>NW_018164951.1:2282146-2283176 GCF_001263595.1 Phalaenopsis equestris | reverse complement strand
GCTCCTCAAACTGCTCTGAACAGTACTCTAAGCCACTGTCAGTCTCAAGTGCTTCAGTTTGATTTCCATCTTATTTTCTGTGACAGTTAGTCAGTCCTTGAACCTCTGAAAGGCTCCATCCTTTGATTTAAGGATGAAAACCCATACCTTCCTGGTGTAGTCATCTATGATGGACATGAAGTTTCTCCCTCCTCCATGAGTCTGAGTTCTGGCTGGCCCCCATAGATCGCTGTGAACATAGTCAAGGGGTTTCTTTGATGAGTGAGTTCCGGTAGAGAACTTCACCCTGGTGGCCTTCCCCAAAACGCATTGTTCACAGAATTCTAGTTTGCTGACTCGATCTCCACATAACAGACTCTGCTTGGACAATTCTTGTAAGCCTCTTTCACTTACATGCCCCAGTCTCATGTGCCATAATCTGGTCCTGTTAAGTTCTGATTGAACTGCACTTGAGAAGTTGTCGATCGCAATTCTTCCAACTAGTGAGTATAGTCCATTCTTTCTGACTCCTTTCATGACTATGAGAGAACCTTTGGATACTCTGATGCAGCTATTCTCTGCTTTGAATGAGTATCCACTTGACTTCAGCGTACCTAGAGAGATCATATTTCTTTTGAGTTCCGGGACATACCTGACGTGCTGCAGTATCCTTTCAGCTCCATCGAACATCTTGATTCCGATTGTCCCGCTACCGACTACCCTGCAAGCTTTATTATCACCAAGTAGAATAGACCCACCGTTCTCTAGCTGCAGTGACTCAAACCAGTATTTATGAGAACACATGTGGAAGGAGCACCCTGAGTAAAGGATCCACTCCCTGCTGGATACAGATTCTGTGATCGCCAGAGCTTCAGCTGAATCATAGTCATCTGAGGCTACGCTTGCCTCTCCAGAATCTCTGGGCTTCTCCTGAAAACTTTTCTTTCTATCCGGACAGTTCCTTCTAAAGTGACCTTCCTTGTGGCAGTGGTAACACTTGTTAGATCTCTTAGAAGACTGACTTCTGCCCTTCCTTCTGGACTTTGATCTG
>NW_018164951.1:2261086-2281489 GCF_001263595.1 Phalaenopsis equestris | reverse complement strand
AACCGCACAACCTGCGGTGCGAATCCAGTCGATCAAAGCTTCCACTGCTCACCGAATCTGTCGCGATTCGGCTGCTTGCGACGCGATCCACTTGCTCCTCTGTTCGTGAATGTCGAACTCCTCTTCTTCGTCGCTGGCCGCGAACATCTTTATGCGGACACCTTTAGCCAAGAAGTATGGATCTTCCCACAGATGACCCCAATTATTGTGAGATATGTACTTTCTGACATATAAATGAAACGCAAAGAACACAAGCAAACTCAAATCGTTTACGTGGTTCGATCCAATTGGATCTACTTCCACGGGAGGGAATCAATCAAATAGTTCACTAAGGCAAAAAAAAATGAAGAATACATAGTTTATACATAGAAATGAGCCATCATCTTTTTTCTATGACCTCCCTCTCAAGCGACACCTTGATACAAGGTCTCAAGATGTTTTTTTTCCTCTCTAACTCTCTAGCTATTCTCTCCTCCTTTGTGGTAGCTTAAGTTCTCTTCCCTTGCTCTCCTAAGCCTCACACCCTCTCTATTTATAGAAGCAAGAGAGGGGTAGGTGGGAGGTAGATGAGATGTGGTAGGTGAGCGGTATGTGAGATGTGGTAGGTGAGCGGTACCACATTACAAAAGTGTCATTTTACCTTAGTTCAATAATTGAGGGTCAAAATAACATATACCTTATGATGCTTATTCTTAAGGCAAACTTATTGACAGGAAGTTTTAGATTTGTGTAGTGATATCTAATTGTTCCAACTAAAAATAGAATGGCTTATGGAAAGAAAGCATTAGGAGTCTTCTGTGAATAATTCGCATTTGACGGACCCTCTAGAGGAAAATACTCTAAAAAAGAAAATTTGAGAATTTTTTTTGATAAAACATGAAAATGAAATGTGTTCTATCAAGCAAGAGGAATCCTCTAAGCGTGAATTCTCTCAAGCCTAAGGAAAGAGAAAAAAAAAGGGCTAACATAAAATGCTATCGATGTGGCATGATTAGCCACCATGCTGAGATTTCCTTGAAAAAAACACAATCAGTTGGAAATTGATGAATGATTAAACAATACTTTAATGGAGTCTTTTTTTAATTATGAGCAATCAAGTTGAGATTCCCTTGAAAAAATAGCTCCTAGTTCTGAATTCAAATTCAGTAATTGTTGTGAAAATTGTTCTTAAACAAATTATTACAATAGTTGAGATGAATGTGATCTCTACTCATCAACAGATTATGAGAAGGATGAACTAATAAAAAACTTATAATTCAACTATTAAATTTGAGAAAAAATTATTTATGTCTTCAAGAAAACCTAAAAATTCTAGGGATATTCAAGCTCACACTATGCATGAATTCTATAGAAAATCTCTTGATAAAGAAATGAGTATCCTTTATAACTATCAATGAACTAAAACATGAGATCAATCATTTTAACAACAAAATAATCATGTTAAAAGCCGAATAATTCTCAATTAATAAATGGCTTCGTTGCATCGAGTTTCTTAATCAAAAGACGGATTACAACGACTATGATCATGATGGCTCCATTGAATAAATTGCTTTTATCAGTTCTATTCAAAAACCGAACTAAAAAAGAACTGCATATCACTTTAAATATATTCTTTGTACTTATTAGAAAAATATTTCGTCAACCAAACCTTTTGTTCAACTAAGTTTGAACTTAAAATCTTCATCGAGCATAAAATTTGCTCGACCTCAGGTCACTTCACCTTAAGTTTCCAAAGCATCTCTCTTCCAATATTATCGAGGGGCATTTTCATACATATCACTCAATTCTCATGCATTGCATATCAAACACCTGAATTTTATTTTTTACATCTCTACCACCCAAATCTTTCATCTCACATCGAAAATACCACTCTTATAACTTTTAAGAAATACGCCTTTTCATACATTTGTAAGGTGGTATACATATGTAAAATCAAAATTCTTGTTTTAGATATGTAAATACATAGGAAGCGAGTGGTTTTGTATATAAACTCTTCCTATTCTCAATGGAATGGACCAATATTTCATTGCCTGCTTCTTATAAGTCTCTGCCTCACCCAACCACTTTAGTGTTCCAATTTTTATTCTTGTCGTGATTTATCTATCCGTTATATGTAACACATCTTCAATCATAAAAATCAAAATTATTTTTCAGGAAATTTCAGGGATGCAAACCTCTCTTAAGAAGGAACTTCTGCCATCTCCTTCCTTCCCAGATTCTGTTGGCGAGCCTTCGTCCTCTGGACCTGATAGAGATGATAGATCTAAGAGCTCTCGGTCATGTTAAATATAAAAATTTTGGGGGGGGATTTACATACATACCAAACAATTGTCATGTTAGTGAAGGACTACTTTTTGTACTTGCATTTTGATGTGTAATGATATTCTGAAGTGTTATAAACGTAAATATCAAGATCTTAATGTGCATTTTATTTTAAAAAGTTAATATTTGTGGGGCATTTGATGTGAATTAAAATTTGTGTTATGAAAGTAAATATCAAAATGTTGGTGCTGGATATATAAATATATAAGAATTATGTGATATATATGCAAATCCTTCAAATTAATTTTATGATAAGAAACTATTCTTGATTTCTGTTCAGTTGAAGTATGCTGAGCCAAAATTTATCGTTTCTTAGTTGTAATATCAGATTTCAAATTCGGATCAGTTAAATGTTTAGGTGAAAGGATGGCTTTAAATATACAAATATTCATAGTGTGGAATATATTCTTGTGAAGGTTTTTTTTTTTATATATAAATTTTTATTTAAATAGTCTTCATATGTTTCTGTTCAACTTGTTTATATATATTATTTTGTTTGAAATTTACACGTGTTCAAAATGACTTGTGAACAATCAGGTCGTGTTTGTTTTTAGCTCACGTTCGTGCTGAATTAACTTATTTAAATTAATTAAAAAATAGATGGAGGGTAATCAATTTGAATATGCACTATTCTTATGCAATAAAAGACAAAATCACATGACCACGAGCTGTGATGATTTAATGTTGGAGAATATGTTGTTATATATCATTTTGAGCTAAACACGATCAAGATATAAATATATAAAATATGTTATTATATAAATAATAAATATAAATTCTTTATTCGGGTTAAAATGGGCCGAACATGATCGAATAAAGGGTTGTTTGTGTTCGGCTTGTTTGTAATTTGAGTTAAAAAAATTGATAGTGTTTGACTCACTTAACAAACTATTCAAACACAAGCTCCTTAAGGAATCAAACATAAACTATTCATGAACAACAGACTATTTTTGGTAGCTTCATTCACCAACTTATCATAGGCTTGTTGAGTTTTCAGGTAACTTCAAAACTTGGGTGAGTTGCTTAGCCTTTGGGTCAGTAAGCTGGGTTTAATTACTTTGGATAATTTCATTTTGGACAAAAGTCTTACATTTTACATTGCTACTTTTATTAGCCTCTTATTCAATTTGTATTAATCAAGGAGACTGGTTGAACTTATTAGCCTAATGAGTATTTAGGTGTACGTTTAAGTCTCATTTTCTCTTTTATCTCTTGAAAAATCACAATAATAATAATAATAATAATAATAATAAAATAATGTGATTGAGATTGCTATTTAGTTGCCTGACTTGGTGGTGTAAATTAAATGAAAATGCAATGTAAACCTTTTAGTCAGTATTGAAATTTACCATGTTACTTAACACTTGTATTTTAAATTCTTCATTTACCATGTTACTTAACCCGTCAAAATCACTGGCCGTGGTTCACATTAATTTCATTTCTTTTCAAATCAAACATAAAATATAAATTCCTACATTTCTTTTACATCAAATTAAATAACTATAAATAATTTTAAATACACTATATTTTTGTTGTACGATGCATGATTAGGAAATTTTTATCGTACGGCGCAAATCTTGAGCTATTTTTAGTAATAAATATTTTTGATTCAAATTCAAGATCTTCCGGAGTCCCGATTCTAATAAGTTTATAGTTAAATTGGCCGCCTCAACAAGACGAACGTAGTAATTCCAAAGTTGATTCAATTTGGATGCAACCAAGTTCAGACCAAGCCATTAAAACATATTTAGAGGCTTTGGATTGTTAATCGAGAGGTCAAATGAACTCTAAATTTGACATATTTATCATCAAATCGATTGTCTCGATGAGAGAAATTCAACAAGTCTGAGATCACCGAATCCTAAGGTCATTAGGGCTATTAAATCATTACAAAAATCTATATTATGAAGGAGACCAATATAGATAGTCCAATCATGTGATTGGGGGAACTATTCAGCAAAAGACTAAATGCCCTTTGCCAATAGACCATAAATTGACCTCCTTTCTTCACTTGAGGGGAGAAGCAGGAGAACATGAATTCTAGAGCCTGTTTGGAGAGAAAACCTGACAATATCCATCAGCCTTCTTAACCAATTTCGACCACTGTCTGTCTGCGACCGTCAAACACCACTTGTCGTCAACAAGCCACAAGTGTAATTTTTAGTGTAAATCTGAAATCCCATTCTCATAGTTGCAAAAGAAATGCGCAACCTCACACTTACACACATATAATGGATTATTTTAATGGGACCAAGCCTTGCGAATTTTTCCTTTTCCATATTTTCAAGTAAAAAATTTTGGTGTTTCTTCTCTTTCATCTATTTGTATTATATTTTGTGCAATACTAAGATGTTAAACAATCACTCTATTGTCATGAATTTATACGAATTTTCCTGCATGCAATAATACCTTATATTTTTTTACATTTTATTTCTTTTTCAATAAATTAAAGCCCTTTATAAATTTGATCTATTTTCTTATCTCTGCTTAATCACTTCAATCATAGAGCCAATTTGGCTCTCACTATTCAATGAATGAGAAATGTGTAAAAAATTAGGTAATTGGCTGTCAAGTCAATTTTGTTTTGGATGTTAGCACAGCTATTTCCCAGTCGCCGCCGGTCGTTTCCAACTAGCATTATGTACATGGCTAAAGCAAAGACCAAAAAAACAATTTATTTAGTCTGCTGCTTCGTTATATTTTTCTAACACTTTGATGATTATAGTCGCTCGTGAGCAAAGAGATAGACTTAAGATTATATAATTAATCATTTTTATTGATAGTAAGATTTATATATATATATATGAAATTAGTGACAACTAAGTTAGAAATTAAAGAGATTTACATATATATATATATCATTCAATTCATATGTATGTACAAGTATAACACCTAAGTTTTGTTTCTTACATATGAATAAAGTGCCAAAATAGTTTTCGATTATTTATATGGGTTCGTTTTAATCCTATAATTTATACAAGTAACAACATAATTCCCTCTTTATTTTTATATTGAGTTCTTATAATTCTCTATGGGTACTATATCAATCATAATTTTAAAAGAATTTAAGAACTATGCTGACACTTCTATAAACGGCAGAGTAAATTAGCCCTGTATAAATAGTCAGATACTATTTTGATACTTTATCTTTTTATAGTTGATGCCACCCAAAATTTTCACATCACATAAAAAAAATATTATTATTTTAAATTTTAATTATTGAAATACACCCTTCTCATATACAAGTATTGTGATATCTACGTATAAATTGAAGTTTGGATTAAATACCTAAATATATAGGAATTGAGTGCATCGATGTGATTGATGAAAGAGAAGCGAGCAGGATTAAATTTTTATTTTTCCAAGTTATTAAAAATATCTTAAATCTTTTTTTTTAATATTTCCTTGAAATACAAATTAAAAAATATATGTAAGATGAGTATATTTAATTATTTTAACTATTTTTATAAGAAAAAAAATCCTCAAACATAACTTAAATTCTAAGTAAAATGCCACTAGGTAAAAAGCTCATCACTTCTTTAACCAACATAAATTGATGATGTATGAGTTCAATATTCAAAAGTCAAAGTCTTCGTGTTCAAACTTAAAGATTTGACTCAAAACACAAGCTAACCGTGTTGAATAGGAGTTTACACCCAGATCAAATTTATAAAAATTAATCTGAAAACTTAATTACAAACAATATTTCTTTGATTGACAACAACATAAGAAACATTATATACATAGCTCAAAACGGTTACAATAGGCAAAGACCAAATGATTCTTTTTCTTCCTTGCTCTATGATTTATGTGAATAACTATAAAATAAATTTATTCAATAACACACCTATGTACAAAGATTGCTTAAAAAAGACGAAGGGTGGGTGCGTTTGGGGGCAGAAGTGTGGAAAGCTACGTTTTGCAATTGGACTCGGCTAAATGCAGCGATATCTAGATAGCTGCGATTTGACTTTTTTTTTAAAAAAAAAGTTTTTGTAATAGCCACCACAAATTTTTGAACTTCTTCTACAGCAGCTTCATAGTTATTTCTTAAAATAACAACATCGAATTCACAGCTCCTTCAAACAATTGCAGCTGCCCCAACCAGATCCTAAATTACCTCTCATCAAAGTGGCAATCACAGTCCACAAATTGTATTTTCATTCCATCATCATAGAAAACTAACTCTGTACAATAAACACAAAATTTTCTTCTTGTTACTGCCTCAGTGATCTCCTCCTCAAAGTCATCTTCTCTTACATCCATATCACTAACCCTACCATCTCCACAACCATTTCTAAGCCTGTAAAATGGAGCAATGGTATCTAACACATTATCAATCCAGTTAAAGTGCCATCTTCTTCCTTCTTCCCACACCATTAAAGTTCCCATAAGCATGGCTAAGCCGCCCCCAAATCCCAGACCTGTAAATATGTATTCCCAGCTGGGCTCAGTCGAAACTCCAACTGGTTCATAAAAAGGTTTAGCATTTGGGTTTTTTCTACAAAGAATTGTTAAAGGAATCCCACATAAACCCTCATTTCCCTCAAATGATTCGTTCGAAAATGTAGAAAACTGGCCACCTTCAGGAATTTTTCCAACCAGATTGTTGTAGGAGAGATTCAGAACAGAAAGAAATGTTAAAGAAGCCAGTTCCTGAGGGATTTTGCCGGAGAGATGGTTTTTCGAGAGATCCAACGACTCGAGCTGTGCCAGTTTACCGAGCTGATGAGGAATGGGGCCTGTCAAAGCATTTGCAGACATGTTGAGCACGTATAGAGAATTCAGGTTTCCAATCGCCGACGGGATCTCTCCATCGAAATTATTGTTCGAGAAATCAATTGTTTTGTAGATGCTCAGAATCTTAGTCAAGTTCATCTGGATTCCTTTGATGGTGATACTTATCACATCAGCATAGTTACTTGTATTGAAATTCAAATACTCAAGGCCAACAGCTGAGTTCACTGAATCCTCATTACTTCTCATCATCATCGCTTTTAAATTGTTGAAGCATTCCGCACACAAACTGCCATTGAAGTTATTGGATGAGATATCAAAGATGTGCAGCGCTTGAAAGCTGGAATTTCTTCTTCCATGGCTGTCTGTTGAAAATCTGACAGGCCCATGTAGTTTATTTGATCCAAGAACAAGAATGAGGAGTGAGGAAATATTTCCCAACCATTCAGGAAATGTGTCTGCCAATTCATTGTTCCCCAAGTCTAGAACTTCAAGCGAACGACAATTAACCAGTGAGCGAGGAAGCTGGCCTTCGAGGCGGTTTCCGTTGAAATTTATTGTCTGAAAGTTACATTTTTCTCGAATTTGTGAAGGAATGGAGCCTTGAAGCTTGTTCGTTCTAAGATTCAGAAAATGGAGATCCATTTCATTTCCCATGAGGCATGGTGGAATAGAACCAGTTAAAGCATTGTTGGATAAGTCGAGGATGTAGAGAAAGGATGCATTGCAGAGCGAAGATGGGATTTCCCCAATGAGAGAGTTGTTTGCAAGAGAAAGAAACAAGGTGAAGTTGAGGTACAAGGAAAGGTTGTGAGGGATAGATGATGAGAACATGTTATCTGAGTAATCAAGAACAATGGTATTCGGTGGGGGTAGAGGAATTGGTCCCTGAAGCTTGTTAGAGTGGAGGTCGAGATTCATGGAAGTGTTCGTGGGGGGATTAAAAGAAGGCGCTACGACACGAGTGAATGAGTTATAAGAGAGGTTCAGGTTCATGAGATTTCCATTCCCAACACTCCAAATCCAGCCAGGTATATCACCAGTAATGCTGTTTTGGGAGAGATCCAGTGAGCTTATCTGAACTTGGTGCTTCAGGAAAAGTGGTATAGTGGTTAGATTGCAGTTAACCAATTTCAACGAGTTGATCATGGGGAATGAAGAGAAGGAAGAGCTGTCGCTTTCTTCATCCAGACAGAACAATCCGCTGTTTGATAAATCGAGATTTAAGAGGTTCTTGAGAGGAAGGATGGAGTTCAGCTGGAAAAAACCAGTGAAGTTGTTGTTAGCAAGGGAGAGAAGTTTGAGTCTAGAGAGCTGGAAAAGTGACCATGGGATATTTCCTTGGAGGTTATTATTACTAAGATCAACATTATTCAACAAAGAGGTTTCTGAAAACTCAGTAAGTTGGCCGGAGAGCAGGTTCTGCCGAAGCAGCAATGTCTGCAACTGAGGCAGATTAAATAGAGTTTCAGGGATTGGTCCTGAAAGTGAGTTATCATGAAGATCAAGTTTTGTAAGATTTTGAAGTCCCCTCCCTCGATAAGCTGTAGCGATCGAACCTGAAATCAGATTTTGTGGGAGTAATATATCGGGTAAAGATGAAGATGGATGAAAAGCAGGAATCGGACCACTTAGATTATTAGAGGAGAGGTCCAAATTCATCAGCTGAGTCAAGTTCCAGATTGAAGATGGTATTTTTCCGGAGAAATGACAGTTTGAAAGAACTAATATTTTCAACGATTTGAGATTTCCAATGGAATCAGGTAAAAATCCTGAAAAATTTGTTTGAGAAAGCACCAAACTTTCCAGAGCGCTTTCCTCTATGAAATCTGGAAGTGATCCGGAGAGCATTGGATTCATGGACAGATCAACAACCGTCAAATTCTTCAGCTGAAATATATCTTTGGGGAACAAACCTTCAAGCCCGCAGTAACCTAACCGCAGCACAGATAAAGAAGTAAAATTGACAAAGAAATCAGGCACAGTGGAGTTCAGAGTGTTCCCTTCAAGATCAAGCATTGTCAAAGATCGAAGCTTTGATAATGAAGATCCAATGCCGCCGGTGAGCGAGCAGTCCTCCAAGCTCAGCTCTTGAAGTTCGGGAGTCGATACAGCCAAAGCTCCACACCATTCCTCCCCCTTTGCAGAGATGTTCACTCCATCGAGATAGAGCACCCTAAGCCTCCCGAGCCCTTGGAGAAGAGTTCCGAGATCCGGGTCTCTGAGCTCCAGCAAACCAGCATAAGCATACAAAGACAGGTCTAAAGAAACCAAATTTCTGAGACGAGAGATGCCGATGGGGACTTGCCCTTCGAATCCCGAATTGGAAAGATTCAGATGCGTGAGATTCCCGAGCTTTTCCCATCCAGAACTTGGAATCGGACTTCCGTAGAACAGGTTGAAGGCGAGATTGAGAGCACGTAAAGAAGTAAGATTGAAGAGGCTCGAATCAATCTTACCCGATAAGTATTGAGAGCTGAGATCGAGATTGACGACATTACCGGAAATATTATCGCAAAGGACGCCGCTCCATTGACAGCAGTTCGTGTTCGGCTGCCAAGATTCGAGCTTTGAGAAGGAGAAGCTTTGCTTTAGTTGGAGAAGCGCTGTTCTCTCGCCGGGGAGGCATCCGGAGACGGAGACGATGAAAGCGAACAGATAGAGAAGAGTGGGGGGAGTGGAAATCATGGAGGGAGAGGGAAGGTGTCGATTCGGCGACGGATGGCGGCGGGCATGTCGCGACCGGGGATTTTTGCATTGGGAGAAAGCGGCTTGGATGGAAATCCTACTGACGAAAAGTAAAAGCGGAAAATCAAACCTCAGTGTGAAAATAATAAAGAAAAAAAGAAATAAAATTTCTCTTATCTTGTGTTATCTTTGCCACAATTGGAAGGTCGTGACTGCTAGAAGGCCAAGCTGTTTGGGTTAGGTTATATATCTATATATATATATATATATATATATATATATATATATATATATATATATATATATTATTGTTTTTTCTTGAGCAAATTGAGAGTCATGCTAAGCTTCATATTATGATTAAAAAAATATGATAACAAAGGTTTTAGATTATTGGGATTACAAACATATCTTGTAAAGCAAAAAAAAAAAAAGATCTCAAAGTAGACCAAATGTAAACTCATTGGGCTCCTTCCAAAGCTATCTAAACCATGAAGCATATGGAATAATAGTGGTACTATTATGTCAATCCTAGGATCAAAATGAGCCGTAGCTAAGAGGGAGCTCAATAATAGTGTGAAGAAATATCATGTTTGGGCATACAGGGGCATCTATAAAAAAAAATAATTTTAATCTACTAAAAAATCACAAGTATGCCGGTATAAGCTTTCCAAAACTACAATACTCACTTAAGATAGTTGGTTGAGTCTCTTAAGTTCTGATTTTCATCATTATTCTTTCTAAAAATAGAGAAAAACGTAGTATATTGCCGAGAGTTTATTTAGTAATCATATAACTAGCTTAGAAATGTTAAATTGTAAAGAAAGAACTAATCGGGTTCCCAAAAGAAGGCTAAGGAAGTGTAGTATTTGTTGCTCAACCAAAAGAACTTATAGAATGAACCTGAACGAATGCTCATACATGAATAAGAGCCCAATGAAACAACCATTTAAATCAAAACATGAGATTTAATATAATTGAGAATCCAACCTTAGTAGACTATCTATAAGAAGGTAAAACAAGATCCAAAATGAACTAGTAAACATAAAGACAACCTTATATATGCATAAAAAGTTAGACTTTTAGGAAAAAAAATGCAGCAAAATTATTCTAGCAAGCAAGACCAAAGAAACTTGTTGGGACCATGAAGCTTTAAATCCATAAATGAAAGAACAAGCTAAGTTTAAAGGATCATAGTAAGTTATTTGAGAGCTTTTAATAATTTATATCAAAAGAGTGAATCTGAATAAAAATTACAATGAGACAAAACTCCCAGTAGTGTAATTAGTATAAATAGCTGCTATAATGAGAGTAATGAAAGAGCACATAACCTAGACAAGACATTTTTAAATGGGAGAAAATGAAGAAAACAAAAAGTTGCATATTAAAAGTATACAAAAGATATAAAAGAAGTTGACTCATTATGTATTTTTCAATTTTCTCTCCAATTAATAGTAAATTTGATTTATTGAAAAGAACCTCAATAGGGTTCTTGATATTGTTGAAGACTCTAGACTATCTTTCCAACCATATATAATGTGCAGTAATATGAGCTATCAATAAAAAAAATTATTGTGATACTACCCGTAAAAGAGTTAGCATTTACCAAAACCTATGCCAAATCACATCCAATATGAAAGAAGTTTTCACTAGGTATACATAACTTAATAAGCTACAGGGAGCAGGGACATTTAAAGAATAAGTAGGAGTGGATTTTATTATGACCAAAGCCAAGCGCATATCAAGGATTGACCGGTTTCTTTCAAAATAAGAAAATATCCTTAATTTTTCTACCACTAATAGGAATTTCCCAATCTATAATAATGTATTTAGAAGAGCAATCCTTAATTTAGATCAATTTGCTCCAATTGATTTTATAGTTGCTATCATAAGCAATGGAGTAAATACAATGATTAGATAACATAGTTTTCCCTTTCTATAAGCAATTGCATTGAGAAACTCTAATGGGTGTGTCTTCAATAAGGTGACCAAAATCCAACCAAATGGAGCTATTAAATATAATAAAATTTGGCAATCAATTTTTTTCCTGATTTACAAGCCCCATCACTCCTAATTTCTCTAATTTGATTATCAATGAAAGCAGATTGTAAAGGGTCAATTAAATTTGGAAGCAACAATTTGATATTTACAATGAGCTTGTAATTAATATTGCATAAAGAGATACGTTTATAATCACTGAGAGATTCAAAATGAGAATATTTAAGCATAAGCATTATTGCAGATGCTTGATTCTGTTGGAGAGCATATGATTGGAAAAAAAATGTTTGACAACAAGAATGCAAGAAGTGGAGACTTCATGATCGAGAGCTTTATCAGATCTAATACAAAATAAGACAACTATTAAGTGCATTAAAAAAAATTATTTGTAGTATTTTCTAAAAAAAAGAATGAAATGATTGTAAGGCAGGGGTTCAACCATGACAATAGAAGAAAGCTTTGTCTTAATAAAGCAAATTCCATCTAGATTTAATTCTTTAGCAAGTTTACTAAAATTACTTACTCTATGACACCATTAATACCACGAACTTTCCAATAAAAAAAATATTTATAAAACTCAAAACTTACTATAATGACTGTGTTTCTCCCTCCCCTTGGTTTTGAAGTTTGGGATAAAACACTTCAATGGTTGTCAAAATTAAAAGAGAAGAAAGATTTGAATTGAATAAATGAGGATCCGAGGGAAAATGACTAAAGGTATAAACTGATCCCGACTGTTTATATGCAACAGTATAACAATGTCTCTGATTATATTTTCACTTATATTTCCTTACTTTGCTACAGAGTCAAAACTTGATCCTGAAGAAAAGAAGAATTTAAATTTTCAATTTATATATATATTGAGATAATACACAAGTATAAATATCGTTATCAATTAATATATGACTTTTTGATTAAGATCTGAATATTGAACCCATAGGAAAATTATGCAATATGCTTTATTGAACAACAAACTTTCTATTTAAAAAAACAATTACTTAAACTAGAGATGTATTCATAGTAACTAAAATTCAAATCTTTTTGGTATTTTTGATATTTTAATAAAACAATAACAATTTAAAAAGATAACTTGAGTTTATGTAAAAAAAAACACTAAATTTGAAAAAATATTTGAAAATAACTTTCTTCTTATCATGAATCAGTAATAAGCATAGGAATCCTGTTGTGGTAGTATGCAAATTGTGTTGTGCCAAATATGAGCAATTTTATTCTTTACTCTAAATAGTTTTGAAATTATAAACTTTGACTAATTTAAAGTTTGAATAGTTTTGAAAACCGGCTAGGCAGGAAAAATACTAGCTCTCACTCTAGAGTTCCCTCGATTTCCTCCACCTGGGGGCTAACATCTCGTATCAGAACCTAAAACAATAAACCAAGTTGGTGGCTTTAACCTATCACTTTAAAGTTCTCTAACTCTACACCCTTCAATGATTATTTCCCTATTTATTTGCATTGAATCATATGAATTACATTCTCATTCATACAACATCATGTGATTCTTTCCAATTGTTGACTGAGACAATACTAGCCCGGTTCTTACATGTTCTCACAATAAATTTTAATATTTGGATAGGCGAAATCAAGAAGTAAATGAAGTTCATTGATTTAAATCATCACAATTTATTCCAACATTAAAGATCAAGACTCTCTACAACTTCCATCCAACACTTTAATTGCTTATCATTTTAAGAAGAAAGATAATGAAAACTATTCAAAATCAATGGAGAAAACAAAATTACACTTTCGTTTAAGAGTAGAAATCATTATCAAACCAACAAGAAGTCTCGATTAAAACCAAAAGTAGTTTAAAAATAAAATATAAAAATTTATCTCAAATCCTCCACCAAACTCTTGAAGTTCCTTTGAATCTCTTCTCTTTTAAAACACTCTTAACTCTCCAAATAAAACTAAAAACAAAAAGGATAAAGTAAATTTTTATGTGGTGTCTGAAAATCTCTCCCTTTTTAAGCACTTTCGGGACTTCAAGCTATTTCAAAAACTTCTCAGGACTCCCCCATTTTTTCTATCAACTCCCTTCTTTTATAACTCTCCAAGCGGTGCCTTGGAAACTCTTCAAAATGTGTCCAGATTTGATGTATTCTCCAAGGGATGCCTCCTTTCACAAATCTTTTAATAATATTTTCGTTCTTAGTGGTCATAACCACCCTCTTTAGCCAATAGGTGCCTCAAATACCTATTCAAAATTCGGCCAAATGGAGAAAACCGCCAAATAACTGTCTTTGACGCTTAAGCGTGGGGCCTCTGGCATTTAGGCACAGCCTTCTCTTTTTAACCGGCGCTTAAGCGCCGGATCTGGCTCTTAGGCGCCAAAACACTTTAGCATAATTTTCACCTCTTTGCTCTAAATTTGATCTTTTTTCACTCATTTTAGCATTTTTCACCTTTTTACTTGTACCTGAAAGAAAAATACACAAATATCTTCAATTAAAGCGCAATTCAAAAATTGGTATAAAAATACGTCTAAAAACACTATATATTTTAGGTGTATCATAAACCTTGAGGAGGTTATGAGACATGATTGAAATAGAGTCAATTAAAGAGATTGGGTTGTTAGTTAATGTTGTAATATGGATGTCAAGGATAGGTGTTAGAGGTTGGGCATAAGTGGGGGTGTTTAAAGTTTGGTGCTTGGTGTCGACTATGGCTCTAACCTTATTAGAGCAAGGCATGTACGGGTTTTGATGTAGTAAATTTAGGATGAAAGGATTTTTAATGTGCAAAAGTGTAGCTAAGAACACATGGGATGGCGTTCACTCATATTCAACATATAGTATAACATCCCCACTTCAACAAAAATAGGAATGTAGCTAGGTATGCCAAATTCAATAGTAATTTACACATTAAACCTAAGAAAATTTAATCAAATTTCTTTAGCATATGGGGGTCAATACTCAAAGGATACCTATTTTATTGATAATCTTAGAGATTTCCACTTCATTTTAATAGCACAAAGGGAGATTAAAAAATTTAATCGAAATGAAAATTTCCTTAAAAACTTCCTTTATAGGCTTAAAATATCCATTTCATTGTTTTAAAAAAAAAGGTATACTACTATTAAACAATTGATTACCATATAAAATCATTATAAATTTTATGCATATGCAATTTTGAATAGAAAAAACCCTTTGTAAGAGATTTAAAATCAATTTTACCTGCAAACTCCAGAGTTTACTAAGAGCTTGGCGGAAGTTACCATAAAATGGATGATTGCTGAACACATAACCATCAAGAGCAAGGCTCCTATGCTGGGATATTTCAATCAATTTCCTCATCCAAGAAGAAAATTTTTTTATGCAAAAGGGATAAAAGTGACATTGAAGTTGGAGGAGCTGGAGGGTTGATAAGGTAGAAGTTTTTTTTTTGTGTTAAGAGAAAGGGTCAAACAAGTGAGTGTGTGTGTACACGAGAGGGAGACTGGGAGGTTCAAAAGGGAAAGAAGACCGGCGCAAATAGCTAAGGGCTCAAAGATGGGATCACATAATTGATGAAAGGCAAAAAAAGAAACCTAATAGAGCGCATGTGAAACCCTAATAGAGCTTAAGTTTATGTTTTTTAAACCCTTGAGAAAAATTCTCATTTTTATTATGTTGGAGTTTAAGAACTACATTTTTTTATGTAAGTAAGAAGAAAAATCAAATACATGATGTGTAACACACACACACACACACACACACACACACATACACACACACAGATATATATTGTAATGTATATATGTATGTATATACACATATATCGATGTGCGTTAGAGAATTTGTGATGACAGAGTAATGAGTTATCGTCTCAGTGTTGCATGAGAATCCAACACACACTCAGATTATAAAAGTCACAGGTAGAAATACTAGAAGTTCTTACATAAAAAACTTGGATAGAGAAAAAATCATGGGGTCTAGCCTTGTTGAAATGATCCAAATAAATTGTTGATTATACATATATGCCCTTGTCACACATGCAAGAACATGTTACACAGTTTCTTGAGTTATAATGGTCTTTTATAGAAGAGCTCATTTCCTCATGGTATGGAGCCATCAGAAAGGAGAGTAGTTGTTGGAGCTTCAATGCACTGTCTTTGAGGTTGACACGACTTTGGAGATGATTTAATGCTCCGTAAGATGCTTTATGACAATGCGAAGTTGGTTGTTACTTTTAACTTCGCAACACTAGTCTCGACTCTATTTAGAGATTCGCTATAATGAGTAGAGGGCGATCGACGGTGGTTGATGATGACTGACAGGTGGTGGTTGAGAGTGGTTGTTGACTATAGGAGCTAAATGTATTCGTTGGATCTTCAGTGCAGAAGCGATGCTAGATTTCAGCTTTTTCTCCAAGCTTCAGACTTCTTTTGGCTTATGATTTAGGTCCCCTCTCAACTGAGGGGTATTTTTAGTCTAGAGGAGTCCTCTATAAATAAGGAAGAAATTCAAAAAACTCTATCATACTGTCCGGAGAGATTCCCTTGATCAAATGGTGCTTAATAAACATTTGAGTGACTTAATGATGTTGAAATTGAGCAACCCTGAGCTCGTTGGATTTTTCTCGTCAAGACACTCAATTTGTTATAAATTTGTTTGATTTGGAATCAATGTAACATTTTAGGTATACACTAAAAACTTTCGAAAGTTGTTTACCAGCTTGATTTGAGTTGAATTTGACTTAATTGGACCAATTTTGGTACAATCGGGTCCGTCTCGTGGAGCTGGTTAGTTTAATTTCAAGTCTATTGAAATAAAAGATTTGAATGATTTTTAATCGAAGTTTAAACATTTCTTGCTTAAAAAGCTGCCTCAAGATTCATATCATACATCGAGTTTCATGCCAGATAATGAAAATTTGTTGATGACGTATCATATATATATATATATATATATATATATATATATAACTAATTTTGCTTGAAGATTAAAAATCATCGATAATTATTTTAATTTTAAGTTAATTTGTACTTATTTCAAAGTAATTTAATTAATAAGTCAAATTTAACTCAAATTAAATATCTAAGTGAATTTGTGCAAATATCTATTTTCATTTGACTTTAAATAACTAGTCTGCAGTCAAACATTCCCAAAATTAACCGAACCCACAAATCAATTTTTCTCTCATGGTCGCATATGTATGAGCTTTGCTTCTGCACATTGTAGGAGCACAAATATCATTAATTACAAATGAGCCCTCTCTCCATTGGTCTAATCGTCACCAATGGACTTGAAAATTTGTTAGCCGAGCTAAGCACATACAAAAAATATAGTATTGTGTATTCATGTATTAATGTACAATTATATGTATTTATCATATATTATCGTGTATAAAACTTAGATTTTCATTGCACTATACTTAAAGGGAAGATTTACATGCATGCCACTCAATTTTTATGTATTTACCTTTTGTAACATCTAAACTTTAATTTTTACATACACATTATCTTTTCTATGAATGAAAAGTTAAAGTCGTGGTATTTTTGATTCATATGAAAGATTTGAGTTTGTGAAATTGTAAAAATTAATATTTTGTTTTTAGAAATGTAACCATATAAGAAGTAAGTAATATGTATGTAAATGCCCATATTTTAATACGCAAATTTTGTTTATATGCACAAAGCTCACATCATAATTGATACACTAAAAGTTCGATTGTGTAGACTATAATTACCTATAACGAGCTGCTTAATGAGCCGAACATAAACTGTTCACCAACAATGAGTCAAATTGACAGCCCTAAGATAGAGGCGTCAGCTATTTTGTAAAGTTATTTTTCGTCCCGAAATTATAAAAAAAAAAATAATAAGTTATAGTTAAAGTTGATCATGATTACTAAGTGAAAAATAAGAAAAAAAGGGTTAGAAGCTGTTAGTGCTTAAAATAGAAACTATATAGAAGGGTTTAAGAGTAAGTGTGCTTATATTTAAAATTGGTTGTTTGGATTATTATATTTAATTTGAGAAAATTTAAAGTGTGCTTATATTATTAATTAGTTAAAGTTTTTGCTTCTTATTAATTAAGTAAATTTTTAGTCAGTTTAGCACTATAAATACTTAGGTAACTTGAAATGGAATAATATTGAAATTATGTAAGAAAATTATGATATTATTAGTCTAAATGACTTTTGAAGGTTGATATGAACTTTAATTTTTATACTCAGTAGATGCTTTATTTTGTCAATAATCTTTAATCTAATTGCTACTCATTGCGCTGAGTTATAAGATTTAGATAAATAGATTACTAGGGGGCAAATAATGTTTGAGTTTGTGAGTTTTATTGAGTAAGAAAAACTTGGGAAAAATAACAAAAAAATAAGTGCTTTTATTTAGTAATTTTCTACTGTTTTTGCATGATTGTGTACTTTACGTCCAGATTTGCTCCTAAAATTAATAATAATAAAATTTGGAGAAGTTTTTTGAGCGTCACAATGCAAAGATCAAGTGCGATGGTGTTAAGGCCAAAGTCCCAAGTGAAATTTTCTCCCGAGAGCTTGCTTAGGTGTTAGGTAACTAGTGCTAGTTCTAGCACCCAAAGTCAGCGCCACATCGCCATGACAAGCCATAGCAAGTCCAGTGGATGCGCTAGTTCCAGCTCCACAGTGTCACTAAATCCAAATTGAACCGCTGTTGACGACAAACCTCAAAGATCAAAAGATAAAGAAGAAAAGCCACCTCATAAAGAACCCAGAGTCGCAACCCCTCCACCAAATTCTCGTAGGGCCAGATTTGAGTGTCAGAGCCTAGAGTCAGTGTTGCAATGCCATAATTGTTGCACCACAGCTTGGCGACCTCGACAACATGTTTATTGAAGGTGAAATTCAATTGCTTGGAGGGGGAGTAATTCTCAAAGGCTTTTCTGTATAAGGAATGTTTGGGAGAGCTAGAAATTTTATTTCGCAAGAATTTTCATATAGTGAGTGCCTCCTAGCATGAGTTCTTAGTGTGAGAAGGCCATTGTAAGAGAGTTCAAGTGAGAGTTCTCATTATTTTGGTGAAGCAAGGCTACTATTCAATGGAGATCTTAGAGAATTTGTCAATTCACGTGATTTTATCTTTTCTATCTCTTATCTCTTTGTTTGAACATTTTTATTCTGATTTTTTTTTTTTAATTGCACTGAAGAAGTCTTTGTGATTTCACTTTACTCTCATGTTAGGCTAAATGTTTATCTTCCTATGGAACTCTAAGTTTAACAAATCAATGTAGAATTAAGTTTAAGAATTGAAAACTTTTGAAGAGACATTTATGAAATTTCATTATTATTTAGCAATTAGTAGTGGTCATCCCATTGCTTCAAAAGTTTTATGAATCTGAGATATCAATATAATCCTTATTTGCAAAAGAGAATTTACAATGTAGATTTAAGAAAATAGACATATTTGTCGTGAAACTTCACAATCAATAGGGAAATGTGCATGTTCCTTTTTTTAATTGTCTATGAACATAAACATATATGACTTTGGATTTTGAAATTGAGTTTTTATTGCTATTGATAGAGGTATTAAATAACTAATATTCTTAATTGACAACTTACATCATTTAATCTAATTTGTTGCGTTTGTTTTCTAAATTATAAATCCATATGAAGGGGATCTTGCATTTGAAATCTTACTAATTGTAAAAGAAGCTTTTCAAACTTTCAACTACTTTAAATCAAATTATGTTTTGTTTAGTCTAGTGTTCTTGAATTCACTTATCCCCGTGGGATGATTTCACCCTCAAATCCATATATTAATTGCGCGCACACACTAATTTTATTTAGGAAAAATTACATACAAACATACATACATACATATATATATATATATATATATATAATTAATACATTTCAATACTAAATAGGCATTTGTCCATTAAATTTTTTTTTTTCAAATTGTGTTCCAATATATTAAAGTATTAGCTTAGTAAAAGGTAATCATACATGCTAGAAATTTGACCCAAACTAATTCAAGGTTTAACTTTTGATCTTATCATAATCTAATATGAATATTGAATGTGAAGGCAAATAATAATATGAGAGTGATGATTTGTCATTGCCAACATTATAGCTACTAACATCAAACATACATTAAATATACAAAAGGATGATTTGGAAAATTTTTTATATTTATCAAAAAATATCTTTTAAATTAATATATTTTATATTAAATTATTTATCTATTTACTTAATAGCTAAAATAAATTTAGAATACAACTAAAATAATTTAATTTTTATCAATTTTTAAGTCAAATATTTTTAATAAATGCAACTTTTGAGCTAATCTTTTTATGTTTTTATACAAATTTATGTAGAATTAAGAACTTGATTTATCAGATATCAAAAAAAAAATAAAATAGCGCTCAAGAATTAACAAACCGGTAGAGAAAAAATATGAGAAAAGAAAGCCTCTCAAAGACAACACCGACCTTTTTAAAAAGTGGTGCAAAGAACACATTACATAATAAAATGATAATAAGCATTAGATAATATTTATACAAATGCTCACAAGCTAACTATGAGTCATAATACACAAAGACAACGCTCGTTAGCCTAATAAATATTAGGCCCTCAAGTTGGCGAGCGATATATATATATAGATGTATATATATGTATATATATATGTATATATATGTATATATATATGTATATATATGTATATATATATGT
>NW_018164951.1:2244710-2259583 GCF_001263595.1 Phalaenopsis equestris | reverse complement strand
ATATATATATGTATATACATATATACATATATATATATATATCTATATATATACATATATACATATATATATATATCTAAATATATATATATATATATATATATAGTGTGTGTGTTTCCCTTAATAGATAGAGTTTCATGCATATTATCCATTACTAGGTCTTATGCGTCTCCGCCTCCTGCTTCTACCACAGAACATGACATCAATCACTATAACAACAACCATTGACCCACCAAATTCCAAAAAAAATAATAACCCCAACACAATCTTATAACTTTTGTTCTCTGAAGTTGTGCCACCCAAACTTGGAGTTGATGGCGCCTTATTATTCACCATTGGAACTGATGCAATGCAGGGATGCCGACAAAGCCCCTTATTTCCTTCAAATGAAGTGCTTGGGAAAGTGGAAAATTGGCCTTCAGATGGAATTTCTCCCACCAGCTTGTTGTAGGAGAGGTTTAAAACTGAGAGATCTAGTGACAGTTCATTGAGAGATTATGAAAAATGTAAAGAAACCAATTCTTGTGAAATTTTACCATAAAGACTGTTCATTGAGAGATCTAGTGACTTGAGCTGTAACAAATTTCCTTGCTGCGGAAGAATTTTTCCTTGCAAGTGATTCTGTGATAAGTTGAGCACTTGGAAAGAGACAAGTTGGCCAATGGATATAGGGATCTCTCCTTCAAAATAATTGTTGGAAATAGCTATTGACTTTATAATTGTCCAGAAATTATGTATCGACATTAGTTGTCCCTTGTCCATGATGGTAACCACAAAAAGAGAGTAGTAATAATCCGATAAATTAAGTGCTGAAGACTCTATTACCTGTGTTGTATTTATCATCATTGACTTAAAATTGATAAAGCACTTTGCACATAAATTGCCACTAAAGTTGTTGGAAGAAATGTCAAGGACATTCAATGCAGAAAATGTACAATTTGTTCTCTGGTTTCTCTTAAGAAGCCCAACTAACCCGTGAAACTTATTAGATCTTAGAATATGAACCCTTAGCGTGGAAAAATTTCCCAACCAATAAGGAAATACATCTTTGAAGTTATTATTACCTAGATCTAGAAGTTCAAGTGACCAACAATTAGACAGAAATCTCGGAAGCAGTCCCTCCAATTGGTTGTCTCTAAGATTCATAGTTTGCAGCTTACAATTTTGAGTACCTGCATGAGGGATAGCTCCATGAAACATATTTCCTCTCAGATTTAGAATGTGAAGACCACATCCTTCTTCTAATAAACATGATGGAATCGAACCAGTTAACATGTTATCAAATAAATCAAGCAATATCAGGTTGGTTAAGTTGCAGATGAATGTTGGGATTTCTCCAGTCAGTTTATTTTTTGAGAGGTCCAAATGTATGAGAATCTCGAGACTACTTTCTAATAAACACGGTGGAATATAACCATTTAGCTTATTATTCGATAAATCAAGTGTCTGTAGGTTGGTCAAGTTGCAGATGAATGTTGGGATTTCCTCAGTCAGGTTATTATTTGCATAGTTCAAAGAAGAGAGAAGCTCGAAACTACTTCTTTCTAATAAACACGGTGGAATAGAACCATTTAGCTTGTCATTCGATAAATCAAGTCCCTGAAGATATTTGAAGTGTTAAAATATGTAAATACATAAAAATAGAATCAGATTTTTTCGTATAAGGCAAAGAGGCCTAAATTAGTTTTTCTTCATCTTCTTCTTCTTATTTATTATTATTACTTTTCAATCAAAATGTTTTAATATTAAAATAATTTAGTATGTATAAATATTAAGAGATAAAAAATGAGTAAAAAATATTTGAGAATTTCGCCTATTATCTCTAAAATATTATGGGTTCTTTAGTTTTTATTAATTTATATAAACTTATATATTTTACAGGATGGGAACCATGAAGGAGTAATAAAAAAAAATTCATATTTATCATAATAAATATATTTTTATTCTTTATCAAAGCATAAACAAAAAATAAATAGAATATAAAATGAAATGTTGGGGACCATGCAAAAACTTGCAATACATCACATGTCATACCACCATGCTGATTTTAAGATTCATAATATATTTCGACTAGACTTAGAAATTAGGCGAGCTAATCTTAGCATGGGTTTGGTTTATTAGTGTCTCGGCTAGTCAAAACAGATTCAGACCAAGCTTGAGTGTGATTTATATTTAGAATCATATAGTCAACCAGGCCCACTAAATGCGTAGGGTCGGGGTTGGGCCGCAAGCCTAGACAAATATATTTAAATTATTTAACTAATATCATTTCTATAAAAACATATTTTTCTTACTTATTGGATTAAAAACAGAAAATTGAAAAGCTCACATTTAATGTCATAAACCATATAAATTGTCATTTATCATTTAAATTGGTTGAAATTATTTTATCTACTTGATTTTTTTGAAGAAATTTTACATCTATGCCATAATTTTTTCTGTTACAAAAACCTGAATTTTGATATTTATATTTGTAATACTTTGGCACTGAAGGATGATATTATTAGTCTAAATGAATTCATGAAACCTACTACATCCAGTATTGCACTACTATCGATGACAAACCTCAAAGATCAAAAGATAGAGAAGACAAAGCCATGACATACGGAACCCAGAGTTGCAACCCGTCCACCAAATTCTCATAGGGCAAGATTTGAGTGTCAGAGCCTAGAGCTAGTGTTGCAATGCCATAATTATTGAATCATATTTTGACAACCTCGACAACATATTTATTGAAGGAAAAATTCAAATGCTTGGAGGGGGAGTAGTTTTCAAATGGTTTTCTAGATAAAGAGTGTTATGGACAGTGTTTGGGAGAGCTAGAAATTTTCTTTTGTGAGTATTTTCATATAGTGAGTCCCTAGCATGAGTTCTTACTGTGTGAAGTCATTGTAACAGAGTTCAAGTGACAGTTCACATTATTTTGGTAAAGCAAGGCTACTATTCAAAGGAGATCTTGCAGAATTTGTCAATTCAACGAATTTAACCTTTCTATCTTATCTCTTCCTTTGAATATTTGTTATCTCATTTTTTTTATTACAATGAAGAGGTCTGTGGGTTTTACTTTACTCTCATGTTAGGCTAAATGTTTATCTTCCTATGGAATTCTAAGTTCAACAAATCAATGTAGAATTAAGTTTAAGAATTTAAAACTTTTGAAGTGTCACTTATAAAATTTCATTTTTATTTAGCAATTAGTAGTAGCGATCATATTGCTTATAATGTTGTGTGAAATTGAGATGTCAACATGATCCTTATTTTCCAAAGAGAATTTACAACGTAGATTAAGGGTATGTTTGGGGCAGCTTGTGCATTTCAGGATAAGCTGTTTATCCTGAAACGCGGCCCGTGGGCCGGCCACAGGGGTCGACCCGCGGCCCGCTTTTAGTGTAAAAACTCAAACGCAGTTTCAGATAAGCTGGCGAAACGCACAAACCAAACGGTACGGCACCGCCCGCACTTATAAGCTGCCCCAAACGGACCCTTAGAAAAATAGACATATTTTTATGAACTTCACTATCAATAGGGAAATGTGCATGTTCCTTTTTTTAGTTGCCTACGAACATAAATATATATGACTTAGGGTTTTGAAAATGAGTTTTTATTGTTATTTATAGAGGTCTTAAACAATTAATATTTTCGATTGACAACTTATATCATTTAATTTAATTTTTGTAATTCTTTTATAAATTATGAATCCATATGAAGGGGATCTTGCATTGAAATCTTATTAATAGTAAGAGAAACTTTTCAAACCTTCAAAAGTATTAGCTTATTAAAAGGTAATCATATATGCTATAAATTTGGCACAATTAATTCAAGGTTTAACTTTTGGTCTTATGGGACCGCTTTTGGTCATATCGTGGCCTAATACGAATATTGAATGTGAAGGTAAATAATAATACAAGAGATGACTTGTCAACACCAAAATTATAGCTACTAACATCAAACATACATTAAATATACAAAAGGATGATTTAGAAAAAAATTATATATTTATCAAAAAATATCTTTTAAATTAATTTATTTTATACTAAACTATTTATCTATTTACTTAATAGTTAACATAAATCTATAATACAACTAAAATATTTAATTTTTTATCAATTTTTTTAAGTGAAATATTTTTAATAAATGCAACTTTTGAGCTAATTTTTTTTATGTTTTTATACAAATTTATGGAAAATTAAGAAATTTATTAATCAGATATCAATTAAAAAAATAAAAAAAACTATCGCTAAAAAAAGAATAAACAAACAAATAGAGAAAAAAACTATGAGAGAAGAAAAACTCTCAAAGACAATAACAAGCTTTTTACAAACTACTGCAAAGAACAGATTACATAATACAAAGATAACAAGCATTAGATGATATTTATACAAATGCTCACAGGCTAACTATGAGTTAAAATACGCAGAGCCAACACTCGTTAGCCAAATAAGTATTAGGTCCTCAAGTTGGCAATATATATATAGAGTTTCATGCATGTTATTCATGAGTACGTCTTATGTTTCTCCACCTCCTGCTTCTGTCACAACACATGACATCAACCACTATAACAGCTGCCATCGACCCTCCAAGTCCCACACCAAATAATAATCCCAACACAATCTTATAACTTTTGTTCTCTGAAGCTGTGTCACCCAAACTTGGCACTTTATTATTCACCGCCGGAACTGACGTATTGCAAGGATGCCAACAAAGCCCCTTGTTTCCTTCAAATGAAGCGCTTGAGAAAGTGGAGAATTGGCCTCCTGATGGAATTTCTCCCACTAACTTGTTGTAGGAGAGATTTAAAAATGACAAAAAATGTAAAGAAACCAACTCTTGTGGGATTTTACCAGAAAGGTTGTTCATTGAGAGATCCAATGACTCGAGTTGTAACAAATGTTCTAGTTGTGGAAGAATTTTTCCTATCAAGTGATTCTGTGATAAGTTGAGCACTTGGAGAGAGACAAGTTCGCCAATGGATATAGGGATCTCTCCTTCAAAATAATTGTTGGAAATATCTATTGACTTTATAATCGTCCAGAATCTTTGTATCATCATTATTTGGCCTTTGTCCATGATGGTAAGCACAACAAGAGAATAGTAAGCATCCGACAAATTAGATACAGAAGACTGCATTACATCTGTTGGATTTATCATCATTGACTTAAAATTGCTGAAGCAAATTACACTTAAATTGCCACTAAATTTGTTGGATGAGATGTCAAGGACATTCAATGCAGAGAACGTATAATTTGTTTTCTTGTTTCCATCAAGGGGCCCAACTAACCCGTAGAACTTATTAGATCTTAGAATAAGAACCCTTAGAGTGGAAATATTTCCCAACCAATAAGGAAATACATCCTTTAAATTATTGTTACCTAGGTCTAGAAGTTCAAGTGATCGACAATTAGACAGAAACCTCGGAAGCAGTCCCTCCAGTTGGTTGTCTCTAAGATTTATAAGTTGCAGCTTACAATTTGGAGTAACTCCATGAGGGATAGCTCCATAAAGCTGATTTCCTCTCAGATTTAGCATGAGGAGACTGGATTCTTCTTCGAATAAGCATGATGGAATCGAACCAGTTAACTTATTATCAGATAAATCAAGCATCTCCAGGTTGGTTAAGTTGCAGATGAATGTTGGGATTTCTCCAATCAGTTTATTTTTTGAGAGGTCCAAATAACTGAGAGCCTTGAGACTACTTCTTTTTAATAAACAAGGTGGAATAGAACCATTTATCTTATTATTCGATAGATCAAGTGTCTGAAGTTGATTCAAGTTGCAGATGAATGTTGGGATTTCCCCGGTCAAGTTATTGCTTGAATAGTTCAAATAAGCGAGAGACTCGAGACTACTTTCTAATAAACATGGCGGGATAGAACCAATTAACTTGTTATCAGATAAATCAAGTAACTCCAGGTTGGTCAAGTTGCAGAAGAATGTTGGGATTGCTCCAGTCAGTTTGTTTTTTGAGAGCTCCAAACGAAAACTATTATTTTGATATTTTATGAATAGAGGAATTTCGGTAAGTTTGTTGTTTGAGAGGGATAACCAACCCAGATCTTTGAGACCCTTTATGAACTCTGACCCCACAACTCCGCTGAAATTATTCGAATCCAGGTGAAGTCTTTGAAGCCCTGATAGCTTAAAAATTGACCTTGGAATTTGGAATTTGCCCCTGCTTTGCCCCTGCAATTTATTGTTACTAAGATCAACATAAGTCAACATAGAGGATGCATTTGAGAACTCTCCAAGTTGCCCAGAGAATTGATTTTGCTGAAGTTGCAGCTTTTCCAAAGCCGGCAGTGTAAAGACAGAAGCAGAAATTGGTCCAGAGAAAGAATTATCGGAAAGATCAAGTTCTTTGAGGTTGCATAGGTTGCCATTCAGACAAGTGTTAGCGCCTGACAATGATAGGCCATTATGTTTTGGCTCAGAAATCATTGAAAATGGAAGGAAAAATGGAACAGTACCGGAAAAATTGTTGTCTGATAGATACAACCATTTTAGTCGTGATAGATTCCCCATCGAAGTCGGTATTTTACCAGAAAATTGACATTCTCCGAGATTCAAATCAGTCAAAAACTTGAGGTTTCCTATTGTATCAGGTAAATTCCCAGAGAAATTGGTGCCATAAAGGTACAAAGTTTCTAAATTGCTGTATTCTGGAAAATCAGAAAGAGAACCAGAAAGCATTTGATTGTTTGATAAATCAAGTTCTTTCAAATTTCTCAGAAAAAAGATTTCGTTCGGAAAATACCCAGAGAGGGAAGAATCTATCATTCTCAGCACAGCGAGGGCGGGGGTGTAATTGGTAAGAGCACCACACCATTCAACTCCGTATGTCGAGAGATTTACATAGTCTAGATTAAGTACCCTTAAATTGCTCATATTTTGCAGAATTATTGGGTTAGCAGTTAAAGGATACCCATTGCCGGAGAGGTCAAGGGAAGTTAACTTCGTCAAGCGAGAGATACCAACGGGGACCTTCTCGATATATAGTGCCCCAGACAGATTGAGAATTGAAAGATTTGTAAGCCTTTCCCACCCGGAATCCGGAATAGATCCGTTGTGGAACTCGTTATTGGAAAGATTGAGGGTTTCTAAAGATGTGAGATTGAAGAGGATAGGATCGATCGTACCGGCGATGGATCGATTGCTTAGGTCGAGGCCCGGGACCCGCCCCGATTTCCACCCGAGAGCTGCAGGCCGTCCCGGGCTGCCACGTATCGAGCTCACCAGTGATGAAGCCTCGCTTCAGCTGGAGAAGCGCCGAGCTCTCTTTCTGGAGGCATTGTTCAAGAGCTTTGCAGTTAACCATCGAGAAAGGCTCCAAAAAAAGAGAGAGTGCCAGAAATAGTAGGAGAAGGAAGACGGTGAAGCTACTGCTGTATTGAAGTGGCTCCATACAGAAGAGTGCGTAGCGGTTTGATTTGGGAGAAGGCGGAAAAGGTAGAAGAAGGCAATAAGCGTAAGTCAATTGTAAGACTCGGATGTAGGACGCGGTAGTTGGCTTGAAGTCTTTGTTGCTGGCATTTACGTACATGCCACCCAACACTTATATATTTACATGCCAAACACCTATATTTTGGTATTTATATATATCACCCAAATCTTTCATATTATATCAAAATTATAATTATTCTAACTTTTAAAAAATAAAATATTTTTTTTTTCATGTAAAAATAATGTGGCATACATGTAAGAAGAAATTTCTTAAGTGTTAAAATATGTAAATACGTAAGAATTGAGTAACGTCTATGAATATCTTCCAAAGAAAAGTAGGCAATAGTTTGCCTTTCCGTGTTAAGACCGGCAAGCCTAAATTAGCTTTTTTCCTTCTTTTTCTTCTAATTTATTATTATTACTTTTCAATCAATCAATTTTTTAATATTAAAATAATGTATTGTGTATAAATATTATGAGATAAAAAAATAAATAAATAAATTAGAGAATTTCGCCTATTATTTCAAAAATATTTTGGATTATTTAGTTTTTATTAATTTACATAAACTTCTATATTTTACATGAAGGGAGCCATAAATGAGTAATTAAAAAAAAAACAACTCGTATTTATGATAATAAATATATTTTTATTCTTTATCAAAACACAAATAAAAAATAAGTAGAATATAAAATGAAACGTTGGGGCCTATGCAAAAACTAGCAATACATCACCCCCACGCTGACTTTAAGATTCATAATAAATTTCGACTGGACTTAGAAATTAGGGGAGCTAATCTTAGCGTCGGTTTGGTTTATTCGTGCCTTGGCTAGTCAAAACAGATTCAGGCCAAGTTTGAACCTGATTTATATTTAGAATTTTATAATCAATCGGGCCCACTAAATGTGAAGGGTCGGGCCGCGGGCCTAGACAAATATATTTAAATTGTTTAACAAATATTATTTCTATAAAAGCATATTTTTTTCTTAATTATTGGATGAAAAACAGAAAATTGAAAAGCTCGGATTTCATGTCATAAACCATATAAATTGTCATTTATCATTTAAATTGGCTGAAATGATATATCATATATTTTTCCTATAAAAATCTGTGAAATTATTTTATCTTCATGATTTTTTTAAAGAAATTTTACATCTATATACCATAAATTTTTCTGTAACAAAAAACTAAAATTTGATATTTATATTTATATAAATGCCCCAAAAATAAATAATATTCAAGCTCTAACATAAGGTGTTTAGACAGTTGCATAAGAATGCTAAATTTGAATGGATTGACATAAGCAAGAAAAAATTTCAATGGTTGAAGGAGTGCCTTAAAAAACATCAATTCTCATGTTACAACAATGCCTCTTTGGAGGGACTAACTAAGAAAAATCATCTCCCTCATGAGTTTAATCTGCTAACAGTTATATTTTCCATCAAAATTTTGAAGACAAGCTAAGAAATATTTGCTCTAAAATATAGGTAATATAAATTACATCAAAATAATCTTACAGACAGTAGCAATATGTTCTACAACATGTCATTCATGTCCTCCAACGTATCAAGCCTCAAACAAAGAATTTGTCAACTATTTAAAAAAAAATGACAGATTGAAATCTAAAGATTTAACTTTAATATAAACATTTTAAAAAGAGAAGCAATAATTTCAACAGGCCAATAGTTATTAACAAGTACCTAATTCTTATTTGAATAACAAGATCAAAACTTTAGACTGCTGACGAGATCTATTTAAGTCAACTAACCAAACTTATATGCAAGGCAACTAAACTGAATGTGCATATAAGAAAAGAATTTGTTCACAAAAAGAGTTATGTCGTTCAATGCTTGTGTTAAACAAATGACGAGGACAAAGATAAAGAACAAAAAATTGTGAAATAAAGATAATTTAAGATGTTTCATTTACATATTAAGAGTAGAAAGATAATGAATGAGTTTCTTGATCCATTGAGTCTACCATCTCAATCCATAAGCTTATAACGTTTCTCTTGGACACCAGTCACCCCCATCTGGATCTCTATTATGGTATGGAGTGGGACCTAAAGCAACATTGGAAAGATGCATCTCAGTCTTTAAGCTATTCATCGGGAAGTAGTACTTTCATGACATTACCTCAATTTGGGGGATTCTTTTAAAGGCTTGTCTGCAAAATATGCATATAAAGCTCTCAACACAGCTTGTGCATAGAAAATAAAAAAATAATATTCACTAAAAAAAAGAAATATTTCAATAAAAATGAATATAATAATTTCATAATACAGGTCTGGTGAGCGATAACCACCATAGGCGCACGTTGTCTTTGAAGCTCAATAATTATGGGTTCCAACCTGAGTGTGTGAAAAAAATAGTAAAATGTATAACAATTTTAAGTTAGGTTGAAAAATTGAATTCCAACAAAATAAGCTCTTTTACCCATCAACCTTTGTATGATATCAAGATATGATTCAGCACAAGCATAACGATAGCATAGCTTGTCTTTCTGACGAGATCTGTAGTCATAAGAAAAAAAAAAAAGAAGAAATTTGCATGCCTAGCAAACAATTCTAATGTATTTATATATCCCACAACGAAACTTTCATATTTACATATATAATATTTTGGTGTTAGACTTAGGTATGAAAATGTGTATTTCACTTCTAAAAAGTGGTATTAGTGCTATTTTTACGGTGATATTAAAAATTTGAGTGATTTGTGTGTAGATATGAAAGCTTTGGTGTGAGAGATAGGTAGGTACATAAGAAGTATGAGCTGCGTATGCAAATGCCCAAAAAACAAAAGAACAAGCGGATATATTGGGATATTTACCCTTGCATCACATTGGCAACCTTATACAATAATCTAAATGACTAAATATGCTTCTATGCTGATGCAACTTTTTGCTATATATTCTATGAAAACAATTAGTGAATAACTAATTTTGAGTTCCAAAATAATAAGTTAAAAATTGAAATCCAAATGAAGTCATTAGGTAAGACTGAAAAGCAATATCCTGCACTTTCTTTTCATACTCATATTCCTCAGGCATGTTCCTCTTTATCTCTTCGCAAGTCATTCCATCACATGTATACAATAATCTAACTTGGAGTATACTGACTATAAGAATTATTAAACAATTAGAATTTTCTTGAATTTCAAATAGGTATAAGAACACTAATTGATTTATTTAAATTAATATATTTACTAAATTTAAGAAACCTAATACTCAAAAACACGATGGACTAAAATCTAATCTGATTAATTAAGTGATGTTAAAATTTTAAGCCAATTTATAGATATAAGTTAAAATTAGATTAGGATCATTTAAACTACAATACTCAAAATAGATATTCAAAAATTAGAAACTATAAAGAAGAGTTTAAGATAGAATAATAGGCAACTTAAATTGGAATATATTAAATTTTGTAAGAAAATTATGATATTATTAGTCAAAATGAATTCTTGAATTATTTGAAGGTTGATATGAACTTTAATTTTTATATTTCTTAGATTCTTTATTTTTGTGAATGACCTTTAATGTAATTGCTACTCAATGGTCTATGTTATAAGATTTAAATGAATAGATTACTTGGGGACAAGTAATGTTAGTTTAAGAGTTTTATTAAGTCAAATGTGCTTTTATTTAGTAATTTTCTGTAGCTTTTGCATAATTGTGTATTTTACATACATGTTTACCCCTAAAAATACCAAAGTCAAATAGAATTTCATGCATGTTATTCATGAGTTTGTCTTATGTTTCTCCGCCCCCTGTTTCTGTCACAACACATGACAACAACCACTATAACAGCTGCCATCGACCCTCCAAGTCCCACACCAAATAATAATCCCAACACAATCTTATTAATTCTGTTCTCTGAAGTTGTGTCACCCAAACTTGTCACTTTATTATTCACCACTGGAACAGACGTATTGCAAGGATGCCAACAATGTCCCTTATTTCCTTCAAACGAAGCGCTTGGGAAAGTGGAGAATTGGCCTCCTGATGGAATTTCTCCCACCAACTTGTTGTAGGAGAGATTTATAATTGAAATATAAATTGGAATTTTATTCAGTTTTGCACTTTAATTGGAATTTTATTCAGTTTTGCACTTTAAACACATAGGCAACTTAAATTGAAATAATATTAAATTTATGTAAGAAAATTATGATATTACTTGTCTAAATGGATTCTTGAATTATTTGAAGGTTGATATGAACTTTTTTGTGAATAACCTTTAATATAATTGCAACTCGATGCTTTATGTTATACGATTTAGATAAATCGATTACTACTGGGGGACAAGCAATCTTTGAATTTGAGTTCTATTGAGTGAGAAAAACTTAGGAAAAATAAAAAAAAATGCGTGCTTTTATTTAATAATTTTCTATAATTTCTTCATAATTGTGTATTTTACATGCAAATTTGTCTCTAAAAAAAGAATAAAAAATTTTGGTGAAGTTTTTGGGGTGTCACAGTGCAAAGATCATGTGAGATAGCGTTAAGACCAAAGTCCAAAGTGAATTTTTCTCTCGAGACATTAAAGCTTAGGCATCAAGTAACTAGCGCCCAAAGTCAGCACCACAGTGCCATGACAACCATGCCAAGTCCAGTGGATGAGTCAGTTTTACCTCCACAATTCTAATACGTCCAACATTTCATCACTATTGAAAACAAACCTCAAAGATCAAAATACAGAGAAGAAAAAGCCATGACATAAGGAAACCAAAGTTGCAGCTCTGCCACACAAGTCTCTGTTGACTTCATTTTTGTTGTGGTCTAAATTCTCCTCTTTAGAAGCCTAAGATCTAGTCGTAGGACTTTCCTGTTGACTGTTATAGAGGACTAGTGATGACACCCACATTATAGAAATTCTAGCCACTTCTTTACTCTTTCTGAAGTTTCACATGTGTGGTTTTGACCTCTAGCATTTCGAAGGTTGGAACCAAAATAAGAAAGCTCAAAAAAGTACCCATAGGATTTTCATGCCTTAGAACAATCCTGAGTGGCTTGGTCTTACACACTCATACTTAAACTCAACACAAATTCTCACACACATCCAAAAACCTCCATTTACCCAACTTATCAAACTCCCCTAAAATTGTCCAATTACCTTAATTCCATTAAAATTCCTAAATTGCTCCAATTTTCACCAAATTCATTTCAAGTACATCCAATTCGAAATTCAAACTCAATTCCATCAATTTCCAAATCCAAATTCAAACACAAGTCAAACCACCCCAAATTAACCCTAAATCCAATTTGCACCAAATTGAACCCATGAGCCTTCAAGTCTAAGTTTCATCATGACAAGTCCTAAAATTCACCAAAGCCCAAAATTAACCCTCTCATCTCATGATTAAATTTTAAGAGCCCATCATGATTAAATATCAAAAGCCAAGGCTTTAATGCCTTTGAAAAGCCCAAAGTCTACATGAAGATTTCATTTTTATCATCCATTTAATCAAATCAAACCATAGACCATGTCATACATGATTAAATCATCCCACATTTAGATTTATACAAACACCTCACTAAAATCTCCAAAATTCCTAAATCCTTGTTCATGAAAGTAGGCTAAGCCACATGTAAGCCATGAAGTCTTCTCCAAGCCATAGGTGAGTCATATGAGCCATGGAAATTCCACCATGCCCTAAAGGGAAAAAGGAGGACTTTCTTACACCTCCCACCAAAGTGACCCACTCAAACCTATGCTTAACTCAAATCCCCATGAATGAGACTTGTCAACCCAAGCCCCCATAAAGCCCAATCCTCATGACCTGCAAGGACAAACTATTTTCATGCAAAACCAAAACTATCCGAAAAGTAATTCAAATACATTCTCCCCCAAACAAAATAAAATCTCCTCGTGACACATCACACCAGAAAATATATATAATATACATAATAAAACCAAAAAGAAAGGTAGAAGAAAACAAGGTTTAAAATAAATAAATGAATAATAATAGAATGCATTCTTCTCTAATCCATAAGCATTCAACTCCAACCAAGCCTCCACACGCCACTTCTCCTTGTCGTGATCTCCCCTCATCCAATCGAGCAAGGCAACAGACTCCAACTCTTCTCACCTTATATCTACCACTTAAAATTCCAATCTGTACATGCATGCTATTAGATTTTTGCCAACTTACTTATTTACCATTTAAACTTTCGTATTTACATTTATCCTACATGTGGACCACTTTGTTTCGATGAATTTACTTAAATATCACTTAAATCATCAATATTTACATGCATCCTACTCAATTCTTTGATAGTTTATGTCGCCGCCGCTCAAATAGTTTGATATCTAAACTTGAATATTTTACGTATACATCTCTCAAAACTTAATGCATTTATTTGCATGTCATTTGAAACTTATGTATTTACATGCCCGACATCAACGTTGTATTTCTTGAATTTTTATATTTAAACACATGCCACTTAGATTTTATGTATTTACATGCCTAATCCCATATGCAAGGAAAAAGAAAAAGAACTACTCAGAAATCATGAAGTTAAAATAAAAACACTTGATTTGCATTGAAATCCAGAAAGAAAACACCAAGTCTTACAAAAAAATTTAAACACAAATACAAAATACTTATCTTGTGTCTTCTCCCCAAGCAAATTATGGAGTCTCCTTGAATCAATCTCCAAACTCTAACACAAAAACAAAAACTCTCTCTCTCTCACACAAACACAAAAACACACAAAACACACTCACAACTTTCCAAGACCTCCCAAACAACTCAAAAAGAACTATCTAACTCCCCTTTGTCGTCCACAATTTGGCCTATTAAATAGATCTCTGAAAATAATCAAGAGTTGCTTCAAACACCCCTAAAAAATTCGGCCAAATTCAATTCATTTTCTAGAAGGTTGGTAACTGGCGCTATAGTGCCAGTCTGGGGCGCTATAGACCCAGTTAGCTCGTGAAGTGGCGCAATATCACCACAAAACTCTTTAATTTTGCTCTATTTGGCCTCATTGTCTCTAAATGTCCATTTCATGTACCTTAAACAAAAAACATGCAAAATACCTTCCACTAAAATGTAATATCATTAAAAATGTGTATAAAATAAAGATAAAATGTACACTAAAATCAGGTGATTTTTAGGTGGATCATTAGACTAGTGTTCTTGAATTTAACTTACTTCACTTCTTATCTCCGTGGGATGATTTCACACTCAAATCCATATAATACTCACACACAAGCACGCACGCGCGCGCGCCCGCGCACAAGCACGCACGCGCGCACGCCCGCGCACACGTACGCGCGCGCGCGCGCGCGCACACACACACACCCAAACTAGTGTTCTTGAATTTAACTTACTTCACTTCGTATCCCCGTGGGATGATTTCACACTCAAATCCATATAATACTCACACACAAGCACGCACGCGCGCGCGCCCGCGCACAAGCACGCACGCGCGCGCG
>NW_018164951.1:2196645-2244688 GCF_001263595.1 Phalaenopsis equestris | reverse complement strand
ACACACACACACACACACACACACACACACACACACAAACTAAATAGGCATTTACACACAACACACACACACACACAAACTAAATAGGCATTTACACACAACACACACACACACACAAACTAAATAGGCATTTGTCCATTTCATTTTTAAAACAAAAAAAAAAAAATTGTGTTCCAATATATATTAAACTATCAGCTTATTAAAAGGTAATCATATATGCTCTAAATTTGACCCAAACAAATTCAAGGTTTAACTTGTAGTCTTATGGACCGCTTTTGTACTACCAATTTTTTTTTTAAATTAATATAATTTATATTAAATTATTTATTTATTTACTTAACAGTTTAATTAAATTTATAATACAGCTAAAATAATTTAATTTTTATAAAATCTTAAGTGAATTATATTTAATAAATACAACTTTTGAGCTAATTTTTTTATGTGCTTATCAAAATTTATGTAGAATTAAGAACTTGATTTATGAAAAATCAAAAAAGAAAACAACTGCTTAACAAAGAATAAAAACATAGATAGAGAAAAAAATTTGAAAGAAGAAAATCTCTCGTAGACAACACCGACCTTTTTAAAAACTAGTGCAAAGAACATATTACATTATACAACAATAACAAGTATTAGTTGACATTTATCCAAATGCTCACAAGCTAACTATGAATCATAATACAGAAAGCCAACACTCGTTAGCCTAATGAGTATTAGGTCCTCAAGTTGGCAATATATATATATATATATCAAAGTGTGTGTGTGTGTGCGCTCGCGCGCGAGCGCGCGTGCCGCAAGCCTTAGCCTACTGGTGGCGGGGTGACTGTAAGTCCCCTCAGGTCAAGGGTATAATCCCATCGTGGAGCATAGGTTTTGGAATATTACACATGGCGCAGACACCCTATCATAGATGCCTTAGAGCAAAGGAGAAGCGGTATTTGGGGACTGCACTTAAATATCGTTACCTTTTAGAGAATATATATATATATATATATATATATATATATATATATATATCTGTGTGTGTGTATGTTTTTCTTAAGAGATAGAGTTTCATGCATGTTATCCATGAGTAGGTCTTATGCTTCTCCGCCTCATGCTTCTGTCACAACACATGACATCAAAAACTATAACAACCGCCATCGACCCTCCAAGTCCCACACCAAATAATAATCCCAACACAATCTTATAACTTTTGTTCTCTGAAGTTGTGCCACCCAAACTTGGAGCTGATGGCGCCTTATTATTCACTGCTGGAACTGATGTATTGCAAGGATGCCAACAAAGTCCCTTATTTCCTTCAAATGAAGTGCTTTGGAAAGTGGAGAATTGGCCACCCGACGGAATTTCTCCCACCAACTTGTTGAAGGAGAGATTTAAAAAAGACAAAAAATGTAAAGAAACCAATTCTTGTGGGATTTGACCAGAAAGGCTGTTCATTGAGAGATCGAGTGACTCGAGTTGTAATAGATTTCCTAGCTGTGGAAGAACTCTTCCTATCAAGTGATTCTGTGATAAGTTGAGCACTTGGAGAGAGACAAGTTGGCCAATGGATATAGGTACATCTCCTTCAAAATTATTGTTGGAAATATCTATTGACTTTATAATTGTCCAAAAATTTTGTATCGTCATTATTTGCCCCTTTTCCATGATGGTAAGCACAACAAGAGAATAGTAAACACCCGACAATTTAGATGCAGAAGATTTTATTACGTCCGTTGTATTTATCATCATTGACTTAAAAGTGCTGAAGCAAATTGCACTTATATTGCCACTAAAATTGTTGGATGAGATGTCAAGGACATTCAATGCAGGAAAAGTATAATTTGTTTTCTGGTTTCCATCAAGAGGCCCAATTAACCCGTAGAACATATTAGATCTTAGAATAAGAACCCTTAGCGTGGAAATATTTGCCAACCAATAAGGAAATACATCCTTTAAGTTATTGTTGCCCAGGTCTAGAAGTTCAAGTGATCGACAATTAGACAGAAACCTCGGAAGCAATCCCTCAAGTTGGTTGTCTCTAAGATTTATAATTTGCAGCTTACAATTTGGAGTAACTCCATGAGGGATAGCTCCATGAAGCTGATTTTCTCTCAGATTTAGCATGCGGAGACCACATCCTTCTTCGAATAAACATGATGGAATCGAACCAGTTAACTTGTTATCAGATAAATCAAGCATCTCCAAGTTGGTCAAGTTGCAGTTGAATGTTGGGATTTCTCCAGTCAATTTATTTTTTGAGAGGTCCAAATATCCGACATAGTTGAGACTAATTCTTTCTAATAAACACGGTGGAATAGAACCATTTAGCTTATTATTTGATAAATCGAGTGTCTGAAGGTAAGTAAAGTTGCAGATGAATGTTGGGATTTCCCCAGTCAGGTTATTGTTTGCATAGTTCAAAGAAGCGAGAGTCACGAGACTACCTCTTTCTAATAAACATGGCAGGATAGAACCAGTTAACTTGTTATGAGATAAACTAAGCATCACCAGGTTGGCCATGTTACAGATGAATGCTGGGATTTTACCAGAAAGGTTGTTCATTGAGAGATCTAGTGACTTGAGTTGTGTCAAATTTCCTAGCTGTGGAAGAATTTTTCCAGTGAAGTGATTCCGTGATAAGTTGAGCACTTCGAGAGAGACAAGTTGGCCAATGGATATAGGGATCTCTCCTTCAAAACTGTTGTTTGAAATATCTACTAACTTTATAGTCTTCCAAAACTTTTGTAGCATCATTATTTGCCACTTGTCCATGATGGTAGGCACAACAACAGGGTAGTGAACATCCAACGAAGTAAGTGCAACAGGTTTTATTGTGTTTGTTGTATTTATCATCATTAACTTAAAATTGTTGAAGAACCTTTCACATAAATTGCCACTAAAGTTGTTGGATGAGATGTCAAGAACATTCACTGTAGAAAAATTATAATTTGTTTTCTGGCTTCCATCAAGAAACCCAACTAACCCGTAGAACTTATTAGATCTTAGAATAAGAACACTTAGCGTGGAAATATTTCCCAACCAATAAGGAAATACATCCTTTAAGTTATTGTTACCTAGGTCTAGAAGTTCAAGTGATCGACAATTAGACAGAAACCTCGGAAGCAATCCCTCAAGTTGGTTGTCTCCAAGATTTATAATTTGCAGCTTACAATTTGGAGTAACTTCATGAGGGATAGCTCCAAGAAGCTGATTTCCTCTCAGATTTAGCATGCGGAGACCACATCCTTCTTTAAATAAAGATAATGGAATCAAACCAGTTAACTTGTTATCAGATAAATCAAGCATCTCCAAGTTGGTCAAATTGCAGAATCTTGGGATTTCTCCAGTCAATTTATTTTTTGAGAGGTCCAAGTATCTGAGACTCTTGAGATTACTACTTTCTACTAAGCATGGTGGAATAGAACCATTTAGCTTGTTATTCGATAAATCAAGTGCCTCAAGGGAAGTCAAGTTGCAGAAGAATGTTGGGATTTCGGTCAGTTTATTGTTTGAGAGAGACAACCAAGCCAAATCTGTGAGATCCTTTATGAACTCCGACCCCACAACTCCACTGAAGTTATTCGAAGCAAACTCAAGACTATAAAGCCTTGATATCTTAAAAAATGACATTGGAATTTGCCCCTTTGGAATTTGCCCCTGCCCCTGCAATTTATTGTTACTAAGATCAACATAAGTCAACATAGAGGATGCATTTGTGAACTCTGCAAGTTGCCCAGAGAATTGGTTTTGCCGAAGTAGCAAGTATCTCAAGGTCGGCAGTGTAAACACAGTAGCAGGAACTGGTCCAGAGATATCATTATAACTAAGATCAAGATATTCGAGATCACAAAGCTTGTCGTTCAGACAAATGTGAGTATTTAGTGATGATAGACAATTATGCGGTGGCTCAGAAATCATTGAAAATGGAAGCAAAAATATAACAGAACCGCTAAACTTGTTGTCTGATAGACTCAACCATTTTAGCTGTGATAGATTCCCCATCGAAGGCGGTATTCTACCTGAGAATTGACATCCCCCGAGATCCATATAAGTTAAGAACTTGAGGTTGCCTATTGTATCGGGTAAATTCCCATAAAAGTTGGTGGCAAAAAGATTCAATTTTTCTAAATTACTGTCCTCTGGAAAATCAGGAAGAGAACCAGAAAGCATTTGATTGTACGAGATTTGAAGATCTTTCAAATTTCTTAGAAGAAAGATTTTGCTCGGAAAATACCCAAAGAGGGAACAACCTTGCATGCTGAGCACCTCAAGTTCGGGGGTGGAATTGGCCAGAGCTCCACACCATTCACCACCGTATGCCGAGAGATTTACATAGTCAAGATGAAGTTCCCTCAAATTGCTCATATTTTGCATAAATATTGGGTTAGCAGTGAAAAAAAGATCATCATTGTTGGAGAGGTCGAGGAAAGTCAATTTTGTCAAGCGAGAGATACCTGCGGGAACCTTTCCAGTAAATTTCGAGGAGGAAAGATTGAGGCTTGAAAGATTTGCAAGCCTTTCCCACCCAGAATCGAGAATAGATCGGTGGTAGAACTCGTTATAGGAAAGATTGAGTGTTTGTAAAGATGTGAGATTGAAGAGGATAGGATCGATCGTACCGGCGATGGATCGATTGCTTAGGTCGAGGCCAGTGACCCGCCTCGATTTATCGCATGTCACGCCCACCCAGAAGCAGCAGTCCGTCCCTGGCTGCCACGTATCGAGCTCACCAGTCTCGCTTCAGTTGGAGAAGCGCCGAGCTCTCTTTCTGGAGGCATTGTTCAAGAGTTTTGCAGTTAGCCACCGAGAAAAGCTCCAAAAAGAGAGAGAGTGCCAGAAGTAGTAGGAGGAGGAAGACGACAGAGCTGCTGGAATGAAGTGACTCCATACAGAAGAGGGCGTAGAGGTTTGATTTGGGGGAAGGCGGCAAAGGTGGAAAAAGGCAATAAGGGATTACCCAGGTCTAAAGTCATTTGAAAGACTCGGACGTGCTCAAACGAGGCGCTGGTTGACCCCAGCGAGTCTAAAGTCAATTGGAAGACTCGGTTGTGGACTCAAAAGAGGCGGTAGTTGACTTGAAGTCTATGTGGCTGGCATTTACGTACATGCCACCCAACTCTTATATATCTACATGCCAAACACCTATAATTTGTTATTTATATTTATATCACCCCAATCTTTCCTATTACATCAAAATTGTAATTATCTAACTTTTAAAAAATAAAATATTTTTTTTTTTCAAATATAAATAGTGTGGCACACATGTAAGAATTAAACTTTTTTAAGGGCTAAATTATGTACATACACAAGAATTGAGTGACATCTATGCATATCTTCCTAAATTAGTTTTTATTCTTCTTCTTCCAATTTATTATTATAATTTTTCAATCAATCAAAATTTTTAATATTAAAATAATGTATTATGTAAAAATATTTAGTTATAAAAATTAAAAAAAAATATTTGAGAATTTCGCCTATTATTTCTAAAAACTAATTTATATAAAACTTCTATATTTTAGAGGAAGGGAAGGGAACTATGAAGGAGTAAGAATTTGAATTGGTGAAGCAAAAAAGAGAATAAAAGTGGGTGAGGAATAATTTATTGTCAATCAAATCCTACATGTTAAATGACTCAGATCGAACTTCAATCAAGTCTAAACTCAAATCAAATTGAGCTCAAATTAAATTTAATATAAATAAAATAACTCATATTTATGATAATAAATATATTTTTATTCTTTATCAAAACATAAATAAAAAATAAATAGAATATGAAATGAAGTGTTGGGGACTATGCAAAAACTAGCAATACATCACATCTCATACCCCCATGGTTAGTTTAAGATTCACAAGATATTTCAACTAGACTTAGAAATTAGGCAAGCTCGTCTTAGCGTGGGTTTGGTTTATTCGAGATTCGGCTAGTCAAAACAGGTTCAGTCCAAGAGAAATAATATAAACCATATAAATTATCAATTTAAATTAGCTGAAATGATATAGTATTTATTTTTCCTACAAAAATTGGTGAATTTTTTTATCTTTTTGATTTTTTTAAAGAAATTTTACATCTATACCATAAATTTTTGCTGTAACAAAATCCTAAAATTTGATATTTATATTTATAATACTTTGGCGCAAAAGGCTACGCATCAAAATGCATCTTTCATTTTCTTACAAAGTGAGTAATAAAAAAAAAATATATATATATATATATATATATATATTTTTTTTGGTAACATAAAAAATTGACAGTTATGAAAGTAAATAAAAAAGTTTAGGTGCTAGATATGGAGATGTATAAAAATTGTGTGGCATGCATATAAATGCCCCAAAAATAAATAATATTCAAGCTCTAACATAAGGTGTTTAGACAGTTGCATAAGAATGCAAAATTTGAATGGATTGACATAGCAAGAAAAAAATTCAATGGTTGAAGGAGCTTCTTAGAAACACCAATTCTCATGTTACATCAATGCCTCTTTGGAGTGACTAACTAAGAAAAATCATCTCCCTCATGACTTTAATCTGCAAACAGTTATATTTTCCATCAAAATTTTGAAGACAGGCTAAGAAATATTTGCTCTAAAATATAAGTAATATAAATTACATCAAAATAATCTTACAGACAATAGCAATATGTTCTACAACATGTCATTCATATCCCCAACGTATCAAGCCTCAAATAGAGAATTTGTCAACTATTTAAAAAAAATGACAAATTGAAATATAAAGATTTAACTTTAATATAAACATTTTAAAAAGAGAAGAAATGATTTCAATAAGCCAATAGTTATTAACATGTACCTAATTCTTATTTGAATAACAACATCAAAACTTTAGACTGCTGGCGAGTGATATCTATTTAAGTCGACTAACCAAACTTATATGCAATGCACTAAACTGAATGTGCATATAAGAAAAGAATTTGTTCACAAAAAGAGTTATGTCGTTCAATGCTTGTGTTAAACAAATGACGAGGACAAAGATAAAGAACAAAAAATTGTGAAATAAAGATAATTTAAGATGTTTCATTTACATATTAAGAGTAGAAAGATAATGAATGAGTTTCTTGATCCATTGAGTCTACCATCTCAATCCATAAGCTTATAACGTTTCTCTTGGACACCAGTCACCCCCATCTGGATCTCTATTATGGTATGGAGTGGGACCTAAAGCAACATTGGAAAGATGCATCTCAGTCTTTAAGCTATTCAGGGCATCATCAGGAAGTAATACTTTCATGACGTTACCTCAATTTGGGGGATTTCTTTTAAAGGTTTGTCTGCAAAATATGCATATAAAGCTCTCAACACAGCCTGTGCATAGAAAAAAAAAATGATATTCACTAAAAAAAGAAATATTTCAACAAATTGAAAAAAATAATTTCATAATACAGGCCTGGTGAGCAATAACCACCACAGGCGCGCGCTGTCTTTCAAGCTCAATAATTACGGGTTCTAGCCTGAGTGTGTGAAAGAAATAGTAAGATCGATAACAACAGTTAGGTTGAAAGATTGAATTCCAACAAAAATAAGCTCTTTTATCCATCAACCTTTGTATGATATCAAGATATGATTCACCGCGAGGATAACGATAGCGTAACTTGTCTTTCTGACGAGATCTGTAGTCATAAGAAAATAATTTTTATTATAATCTAACAAGTAAACAAAAAAAAAAAATTACATGCATAGCACACTATTCTTATGCATCACATCGGAACTTTCATATTTACATATATAACATTTTGTTGTTAAACTTTAGGATGAAAATGTGTATTTCACTTTTAAAAAGTTGTAATTGTGCTATTTTCACCGTAATCTTAAAAATTTGAGTGCTTTCTGTGTAAATATGAAAGCTTTGGTGTGAAAGATAGACAAGTACATAAGAATTATGTGCTATGTATGCAATGCCCAAAAAACAAAAGAACAAGCGGATGTATTGGGATATTTACTCTTGCATCACATAGGCAAACTTACACAAAATCTAAATCACTAATTATGCTTCTATGCTGTGCAACTTTTTGCTACATATTCTATGAAAAAAATTAGTGTATAGTGTATAACTAATCATGAATTCCAAAAAAAAAAAGAAGTTAAAAATTGAAATCCAAATAAAGACATTAGGTAAGACTAAAAAGTAATATCCTGAAGTTTATTTTCTTACTCATATTCCTCAGGCATGTTCCTCTTTATCTCTTCGTAAGTCATTCCATCACATGCTCCTGCATTTATCTCTTCGAGAGCACGCCATTGTATCTACAAGCATAGGCAGCTAATTTATAACCTTAAATTCATAGGAAAGAAAGTTGAAATACAAAAGAATGACAAATTTCTTAGAGAAATGGATACTTTTTCATATCCATATAAATGAAGACCTTGGGGAATCCAACAATCGGAGCTGCTGTTAATATTGTTCGTTGTAGAGTGCTTGTCCATATCTAAGCCATGTCAAAACAAAAGTTCAAGAAAGAAAAAAAAAAATATGTATATCATAAGTAGGTAGCTCTGTCTTTGAAGATTGGCAAACCTAAGTACTAACATCGTAGTAATTAAAACAAAAAATTAAATGACGATAACAATCAGCATTAGTCTTTTAAGGTTATCAAAATTATATGAAAAATTATAATAGTAAATACCACACTTATTGATATTTACTATAAGAAAATACACTTATACTTGTTTTGGCTTTTATCAGCGGAGATTTCCCACAGGAAAATTCTCTGATAATCTCAAAGAAATATTTGTTGGAAAATCAATCGGATTTAAGTGGCATATTTTGCTGGATACATATTCAAATTGTCGACCCCACTCTCTCATTCCTCATTTTTTCCCAAACTGCCATATGAAACCCCTAGGATGGACGATCACTATTCCAATGTCTTTCTTGCCCAAACTCAGCCATAATGGTCCTATCATAATCTATCGAAAGCTTGAGCAATTCCTCCGCTACAAAAGATTTTTTCTCTTAACCGTTCACTCCTAAAAATTACTCCATTTCTCCTCTTATGTTTTATTTAGGTTTCTTTAATGTTTAGATAAGTTTTTGTTATGATTAATATCAAGTATTTTTCTTTTTTCACATGTTTGATTTTTGTGCGTACATGATATTGTTGTTAATTTGTTTTTCATATATTTCTTCTCCAAGAATCATGCTGAGGCGGGGTTGTTGGAGAGATTTTTATGCCTTGTTGAAGACTAAAGGGTTCTTAGGTTGAAAGCCTGCTAGAAGATTCCCGCTAGTTTATCTTTAAGAGTAAAAAAAGAGAGGTACTGGGTGGATTTTCTAGTCGCTATAATTACTTATTATTACCTTCAAATAAGGAAGTGTGTAATGAGAAGAAATTACTTGTTATCATGAAAATAAAGTTTACTATTAATTTTTGTGAAAATAGAAGCATTATTAGGAGAAATAACATGAATTATTATTCCTATATACTACAAGTATTCCAAATAGAAATATGAAGAAGAATTGACTTGGGGGAGTCCCTGAAAAAAAGATGAAGCACTAGCAATCTTTTCTTAAATCTGAGACCGATAGTAAATCCATTGAAAAAAAAAATTCAACAAATTTTTAGTGCACTAAAATGCTATTTTGGCAAAAGACAATAGATATACGCAAGAAATGTGTTGGAATATTTAATTGCGGCGTATGTTGGCCATTTTTAGAGGATTTTCCATTGGAAAACTACAATTTTCTTTGTGGTTCATAAAGCTTGTTGATACACTTAGTAAATTGGCAACATTTTAAGCATTGTCAGCATAAATTTTGGTGGGCTTTTGTTCCACAATAATGTACATGAGCATAAGAAACACAAAATTGTTTGCTTCTGAAAGGTGACGATAGACATGAAATTGAGTAAAGGCCTTTCTTTTTTTTAGTTTTAGAAGTTCTAACTCAAACTACATGCAGGTGTAATGATTATTGCATACTAAATGAGTAATAAATGCGGCTAGGTTATTGCAATATAAATTTGGTTTCTGGTTTGGTACTTTGGCAAGAAAAATACACTCTATTAAAATTAAGTGAAAATACTTTTTTTAAAGTAAAACAGGCTAAAGCCATTTCAATTGAACCAACTATTAGTCAATTCCACCTATTAAATAAGGGAGTAAGATGTAACATGAGTGAGAGACAATGAGAGTGAAAATAAGTGTAGGGGTGGAATTGAAGGGCGAGAGATGAAGAACAATTGAGCAAAAACAGGACGGAAAGGGAACAAGTGAGACAAATGGGGAAAGTGCAAGAAGTATGCAATCCAGTGAGGGTTGGGAGCAAGGGTAAATGACTGTCAAGCGTGAGTTCATGTTTGGTGATTAGGTGGGTGTGAGGGCCAAGGTGGAGGTACTAATCTCAAGCATAGGGTCAAATCAAGATAATACAAGTTTAATAACTCTTACACTCTCCTCAAGATATTAAAAAAAATAAAATTAACCAAAAAATTTTATAGCTTCCAATGGCAAAGGAATTTTAGTTAAAACTTTGGATATAGCTTTCAATGACAAAGGAGTTTTAGTTAGAACTATGGGGCGTAAAAGAAGAGCAAATGAAGAGTAGGTAGACATTCATTTTGCAAAAGTAAAAAGGAAGAGGAAAAATAACATCTGAAAATCAAAAGGAGGTTGTTGTGGGTTTTGCAAAAGGAAGAAAGAGCAAGAATTCTGAGGTGTATATAAATGAGAAAAAATTATAAAACATATGTTAATTAATGACATCCGAAATTGTTAATTAAATTAAAGTTGACAATTGATAATTAATAATTTTATAAATTCAAAAATATAGAAATAGCATTTAAATAAATGGATTAGAAAATAAAAAATTTTATGTAGGATTTGGATATTTATTTATTTAGAGTAGATAACTTATTTTATTACAACAAATTGATAAACTAAAAAATAATAAAAATTGTAAAATTAGATTCATGAAAAGCACTGTTTTTCTTGTCAATATATATATATATATATATACATACACTAAAAACAAATTAATTAACAAAGAATATCTTATGTGTGTGATTATAAATTATAGGCATTCAATTAAAGGAGGTGGAGTTTAAGAACTAAAGGGCATAGGTAAATCATTTGAGATTAAAGTGGGTACTCATAACTTTAAATTATAGCATTTTTATAGTTCCTCTATACTAATCGATCAATTGATGCTAACACCATTATTACAAATTCACATATAATTTATTTCTATCAATATCTTTAGTAACGTTGAAATGAATGATATACATATCATGTCATACTTCAAATATTTATATTGTACGTATCATATAATAATGAGCATTATAGAAAGATATTAAATGTTAGAAAGAATGCAAATGAAATGATTTATATAAATGTTTGCATGTATATGTTGATTGATGAAGTTCACTCTCTCGTGATTTTTATTTATGTATTATAAATGTTGTACAAACAGAAAAAAATGATTTGTTAATTTGGAATAGAATGAATTTTATGACTTAATGGCTCTTTTGATATATTGAAGGAAAACATTAGGCTTGGCTCGCTTGGGCAAGCACAATCAAGATAATTAGTGTGACTATAAAGTAAACAAATAAAGTTTATGTACAAGATTAAGAGGAAAAAGACCCAAAAGTAGCATGGATAGAAGTTGTGCAAATACATGAAATATCTAAAAGGTTCGCTACTTTAGATAATGGTAAGTAGGAATAAATGGAGAATAAGAATGCATAAATCCGTCCCGCCGATCCCAAATAATTAGGATATCATTAATGATAAAGATGACTAGTAAAAAAACTCGAAAGGCCAAATTTGAAAGACTTTCAGATAACTTGCCCAAATTAATACATATAATATCAGCCTCTAGTACTTGGATTAAAAACAATTATACTATTTTTTACTGGATCAAAAAAAGATAAGAAAAAGGAGAAAGAATTAATGAACCGTTGATAAGCACCAAAATTGGTTCCTTGTCGTAAAGTGATAAGCTATTAATCAACTTAGTAGTAGTCACAAACAAATGGTAAAAGCTCATTCAGCCTATAATAAAGTCCAACATTTATGTGTACTACCCTGCAATCAAATGTCAAATGTCCATATAAGGCATTTACCAAAAGCGAAAAAAAATAAAAATTTTATTAGAGAAAAAAAAACAACGAACGGAAATTAAAAATAGAATCAATCAAGCTAAACAGAACAATAATGCAAACGAAATTGATTGAATCCTGCCGAGACCAACTTTTCTTTCATAGGAAAGCAAACTTTTAATAGTAAGAAACATCTCAACATCACATCAACATGCAAGTCACTAATGAAAGTACCGAGGGAGAAAGTTTATTGAGTTTCTTACCGAAGCCGTCTTTTCAGATTTAAGTCGGTTCTTTATAAAGTTGGCTAGTTTTTTCGAGTAAACCTCTCCTGTTTCCTCCTGTTTCACTGCTCAAAAAGGCTCAAAAAGAAAAAAAAAAACAAAAAACAAACAAAGAGGAAAGGTTCATAATAATGGTCACAACAGCGACATTCAAACTAATTAACAGTGGAATAACATAGTTACCACAATTGAAACTTAGCAATGCAAGCTAGTTTTCTATTCAAGCCAACAAAGATATTTTCTCTATTTCTTGTTATAGAAATTGCTTGGGAAGGAAAAATTATTTCACTTCAATATTCACATGTAAGGTACACATATATATAAGGAATCAAATCCCTCCTAATTTACAAACACACCAGATATATCTAATCTCAATTTGGAAAGGAAATAATTCTGAGATAAAAATAACAAAAAACTCAGATAGGAAGAGAATAAAACTAATACGATGTTTCTAAAGTTTTCTCCTAATTCAATCTTTCATGATAGGTAGGCCGAACCACCAAAAAAAACTGTCGATTACTTTTTGATTTTCCACACTCTCTCAAGCTGGCTCATAGATGTTGTAGAGGTCAAGCTTGGTATTGTACTCTGAGAAGGAACTCAAAAAAAGAGCTTTTGTGAAGACGTCAAGTTGTTGGAGTGTCAGGATGTAACTTAGCTATATAATTCCACCAATAACATTTTCAAAGATGAAGTTCCTATCAAATTCAATATGTTTGGTCCTGTCATGATGTGCATGATTCTTAACAATATTACTAGTTGTTTGACTGTCAAAAAACACATGTATATGATTATTGAAGGTACACCCCAATTCTCTTAATAATTCTTTAATTCGGATTCCTTCACAGATTCCAAGATCAGTGCCATATACTATAATTCTACACAGTTTCTAGGAAGAATACCTTGTTTCTTACTTCTCCATGTAGCCAGATATCTTCATGCATATGAGCAACTGACATGTGCTAAAACTTCTTTCAATAAGTTCCCAGCCCAACTCGCATCAGTGCAAACTTCTACCTCTCTGTTTCTTGTTTTCTCAAAAATTAATTAATAACCAGAAGTCTACTTGAGAAACCTCATAATCTTGTACATCATCTCAAAATGCTCTTCATTTGGGTTATTCATGTGTTGGATCATAATGCTGATAGAGTATGCAACATCTAGTCTCATATGTGGCAGAAAAAAATTTTTCTACCAATTTTTGATGTCTTCTCTTATCCACAAATACTCTTCCTTTTCTCCTATTAGACTTCTTGTTGGGATCGATTAGAGTATCAACAAACTTGCATCCAATCATTCTTGTCTCCATTATTAGATCTTGGATGTATTTTCTCTGTGATATAGCGATGCCTTTCTTGGACCTTGCCATCTCATGCCTATAAAATATTTCATAGTTCCTAGATCCTTGATTTCAAACTTAGTGGCAAGCACTTCTTTGATCATTACCAGTAAAACACTCTTCGTGATTGTTTAAGCCCATAAAGTAATTTCCTAAGCCTGCATATTAGGTATTTATTGGAGTCATTCTCAAGGGCTGGTTGTATCTCCATAGACACTTCTTCTTCCAGATCCACATTCAATTAGGTTTTTTTAATGTTGATTCAATCTCTATTCCTAGTTAACTACTATTGAAATGAAAACTCTAACAGTGTTTAATTTGACAACCGGTACAAAGTCTCGTGAGAGTCAATCTCACAGGCTCGAGTGAAACCTTCTGCAACAAGTCTGCTTTAGAATCTCCCAATACCCTCATTAGCTGTGTATTTGATGTTGAACACCAGTTTGCATCCGACTGGCTTCTTATCCTAAGAAAGTTTAGTAAGAATCCATGTCATTATGCTTCAGTGTTTGAATCTCCACTTCAACAACTTTTCGCCAATCTAAATTTTCCAGAGCTTCATGAATGAATTTAAGAATTTGCACACAATCAATATTATAAATAAAATTTTTGTAGGATGAGAATAACTTCCTATACTTTACATACTCCTAAATTGGATATTCAATGCAACTTTCCTTATCGCTCACATCAAAATAGAAAAGAGATAGTTCATGAGTACTAGACTCCTGACTCAAAATTGTAGGTGAATGCCAACTCGGATTTTGGTTTGAGCTAATCTATACTTGCAAGTTGTCTTCCACCTGCTCAAGGCTATTCTTCCTAATTGTGCACAAACAAAGTTCTTTATTATGAACTTCAGGTTGGGTTTGTTGGATTGATTGAACATTCTCAACCAAAATAGGAGAGCTATGTAGAGTAGGTAGTGAGATCGTATAGATGTCATCAAGTGCATTCCAAAATTGATGTTCATTGGCACACTCTCCCTAAACATCAAATTTAGTATGATTGATTTTCAAAAAATATGACATTCATGGAGTTGAAGTATTTTTTGATAACAAAAGAATAAAACATCTATTTGTTAAATACATATCCAAGAAAAATACACTTGAAAGATTTTAAATCAAATTTTTCGTGATTTTAGGGATGGATGCGAACAAAAAAGATATGCACTTTAAAATTTTAACAGTATAGTAGAAAAGAATGCTCTAATGTGATGATAGATAACCATCAAAATATGAAGAGGTATTTTGAAGTTAAGTATTTGTCTAGGCATTCGATTGATAAAGTATGTTGTCGTAAGATCTGTTATATCCAAAAATATTTTGAAAATTGATGAGAAATAATATTTGAACAGAATACCTCAAATAGATGTTTGTTCTTTCTCTCGGTTATCTCATTTTTTTTTGTAGGGTATCAATACCTGAACTCACACCAATAATTCCATTTTTTAAAAAATGAGACCCAAGAATGCAATTAAAAAATTTATTTGCATTATCAGCATTGGAATTGAGTCGGAATCATTTCATTTAAGGTTTGAAAGATTTGGCTTATGTTAGATTACTCCTTCATTATGAATACCCAAATTGTTCTAGCGTGATTATTAATAAATGAGACAAATCACCTAGCCCCACTTTGAAGGTCCACAAATATCACCGTGGAAAATTGAAAAATTGTGTGAGGCTTTAAACTTAGTCATTGGATAACTATTTCTACTGTGTTTAAGAAATTGACAAATTTCACATTGATAAAAACTAAAATTTTTATTAATCAACAAATGTTGATACAACTTAACAAAGTAATTGAAATTAGAATGATCCAGGAGATAATTTCATAACATGACCTACTTTTGACTGAAATTAACTCAACAGATTAAAAAATTTAAGATAAAATGGAGGTTAGATCATTTATGTGTTTAGAGAGACAAATTTCATGAGCAAACATAAATCTTGATGCATTTAAACATTGTCAGTCATTTTTCCCAGCTCTACCACTAGAAATTCACAAGAATTTGCAAGAAATTTAGTTATACATTTCATATCATAAGTAAACTTAATGATTGAAATCAAATTACAGTCCAACCATGGGACATAAAAGTGTGGAAAGAGGGAAAGAGTGATATTTTGAGAAAGCTCCACATCTCTTTTTTCAACAATTTTTGAATGTGATCCATCAACAAGTTTGACAAACCAAGATGTAGAAGCCCCTTTGATAGTTGACTAGCATTGATGTCTTCGGTCATATGATCATAGGCTCTTGAATCTATGATCCAAATTCTTAATCTCCCATTACTGGCAAGAAGCGAGAAAAATATATTACATTGGTGCATCACGAGGTTGTTGTGTTGTTCTAAATTATCTCTAAAAAGTTCTTTTCAAAAGTTCAGGCGTTGTCTGGACAAACTTTATGGTCTCTACTTCAGAACTTTTGAGTATAATTTGACGTCTCACTCCATATTTGGCCATAAACCCTATACATATATAAGGTTGATTCTAGTTACAGGAAGGGGGTTGATTATTGTTTCTGCAGGTAAAGGAAGGACTGCTTCCGGAAAGAAAGAAATTTGGCTACTGATGATGTTGTCGTTGCTTGCTGCAGGACAGGAGAATTTTGTATAAAATGGTGCCTACAGAGAGAATCCAATGGAAGAGAAAGCAAGAAATTAAAAAAATTTCTGAAGACATCTACGTACATAACACCCAATTCTTATGACAGATTGACAATTAGGGTGCAGACCACAACGAGAAAGCAAGAAATTAAAAAAATTTATGGGCATTTACATATGTAGAACCCAATGGCCAATCCTTATATATTTACTTATTTAAATACATACCACCATGTTCTAATGAACTTACACATCTAAACCTAAATGCAGAAAATACACCAAGGAAAGCAGGATTTGAGGAAACCCTAGGAACATTTACATACCACCCAATGCTTATGTATTTACAAATGAACATCTAAGTTTTTCTTTTTTAATTTATAAAAATAAAATTTTTTATATTATTTCAAAGATATCACTATATTAATTTTTATGTATTATTTATTTAATTATTTCTTATTTCGAGTCAAAACGAGCTGAACACGAATAACAAACCTTTGTTTAGAAATCAAGCTAAAAAAATTGTTCTTGTTCGACTTTTCCAATAGAAACTCCAAAGTTAAGTGTGCTCGTCATGAAACACTCCTGTGATGGGTGACTTTTTAAGGAAGTTGCGCCAACTGGGCAAAAACTATAAGCCCACAAGGCCGAAAAGGACAATACCTTGATGAGTGAAAATTCAGGCCATAAGACAATTCTAGAAAACACAAAAGAAAGACACCTAGAAATTGCTTGGAGAACATGAACCCTATGCTTTAGAAAAGAATCACAAATTAAAAATAGTGCACAGGCAATATCATTCAATTAAAATGAGGGGGCAAAAAACAAATAATAAATTTATGCCAAAAGTACATATTAAACCTCAAAATTGCATCTCCGCCGACTCTTCCCCTAACATTATCTTGGCTCTCACCATGCCTAGTTAGCAAAATAGGGCGGGGTGTGAGATGAGTATTCACCTGAAACAACAATAAAGCAATGATTATTATGGAAGAACTAAAAGAACACTCTACAAAAAAATGCCATTACTGGAAAAAGTTGAGTTGTACATTAAAACCTGACTGATCAAACCTGAATTTTCTTATTAATAACAAATGGCATCATGTTTTACTAAAGAACATGAGAGAAAAACTAAATTGGCACAAAATATTAAACAATATATTCCTCGTCTAGCACATATCACATTGAAAACATTAGAAATATTATCAATTTAGCACCATACATAGGCCAATGACTTTAAAGAGCATTATGAAATATAAAAATAGTACAAAATTAAATCCAAACAAACATCCTTCAGGTATTGAAGGTTATCCAGCTAGTTTGTTTTAGCTCAAAAGATTATATTTGTCAGACTTTTTAAGCTCTCTCAACAGGCTTTTCCAATTAAAATTTTAAAAAAAAAACCAAAACCTAAATTAAACTCCATGTACAAGTTTAGCATCCATCTCAAAAATGATTCACCTCTGAAAATCCAAATATATATTTTGGAGGCTTTGCAAGAAAAGGTCTTGAGCATTTCAAAGAGGAAAGGAAGAGAACTGAAAGCATGCATGCTAAGAAAAAAAAAATGCCCCCACACGGAGTACAAACTACCATGATCTACATTTTTCTTGCCTTCGATGACAACATAACATAACCAATGCTACAAGAAAAATGTATTAAAAAAATCAATTCTTGGTTTCTTATTCTAGCCACATATTCCTACTCATCGGGGTAATAATTTTAGTCAAGCTCTAAACAAACTCCACTAGGGATGATAATTTTAGTCGAGCTCTAAACTTACTCAAACTCACAAGTTTTCAGTTAATTCAAAATTGATACATGTTATTTCCATTCGAGTTATGACATAGCAGCTAGCTTGAAGTTTGATTCGAGTTGGCTTGAATCAAATATTTACATATAAATCTATCTCGTTATTTTTATTATTTATTATTATTATTATTATAACAATAAAATTTCATGTTATACTTGAAAAAAAAACTATTAAATATATTATATTATTTACTGGTTTAATTGTTGAAATTATAGTGAGTTTTATTTTTAGCGTGTTCCTTTTAGGTATTTCCTATTTTTCAAACTTCTTATTATTAGTCAGTTGTAATTTCTATTTCCTGATTTCAGCAAGGGTATTTGATGGCTTGCCCCAATTTTGTAGTGCTATATATCTTGTAACGTTTCCTACGGAAGTGAAGAGGAATAATTATTCTTACACTCCCAAACTCTATATGATAGCAGAGATGGTTATCGTTGTTGAAATTATGATCAAAACTTGTCGGCCTGGACGTCCGTGAGTCCTGCAGATGTTGCGAACGCCTCTGCTTTGCTCTACTCGTTCTCAAAAACCAATTAAAAATGTTACAAATGACTTGTGTGACCTTCCTTTGGCAAAGCTTCCCTGGCAAAGCTTGATCCGAGACTCCAGATCCGATCGTGCCTCTTTCAATGCTATTTCTCTGGCATCGTCAGTGCTGTTCGAACCAACGACCAATTTCTCGAACCCACGATCACAAGGTTAAGAGCCTTATTTATGCATTTCAAGCAACCCATATCAAAACCAAAAAGTGTTTACTTTTTCCCTGAGAAAGACGCTACACGTTGGCCATAGATGATACCCTTCTTAGAATATGAGAATGTCATACAAATCATTAATGATCACAAGAGCCTAACAAAATTTTGCGATGCTTTCCAATTCGAGTATTCCAAAATCACCTTACCTCACCAAACAGTCCCTCTCATGGGTGGATCGACCAAGTATTATCCCTAGAATTCACCATATCTCAGTTATAAAACTCAATGGGCACAACTATATTGAGTGGGCTCAATCCAAAAAATTGGCGATCAATAAGAGAGGAAAAATTGGATATTTAACCAAAGAAATTTCAAAGCTTATTGGTGACCCGAATTTGAAAAAACAGCAATCCAAAAACTCTCTGGTTATGACATAGCACATCAACTCCATAGAAAATGTCATATGAAAGCCGCATTTATTCATTCCTACTATTTGAGATATTTGGGAGGTCTTTCGAGATCAATATTCAGAATTAGATAATTCTTCTCACATTTTTTAATTGTTAACTCAACTTTGAAAATCTAAGCAAAATAACTGTGATGCTACTATATATTACAATGAGTTAATAATATTATAATAGAAGTTGAATCAATGTTATGATGACATTTGGGAGAATTCAAATGACTATACTCACCATAAGAACAAAAAACAATGATCGGGTCAAAATATTCTTAGCCGACATTAATTGGAGTTTAGATGATGTCCGAGGTAACATCCTTGGTAAGAAACCTATACCCTCTATTAGAGAAGTTTTTTCTAAATTTAGACATGAAGAGTTAAAAAAATATATGTTCGACAACACCGGACTTTCTTGTAACATTAAACACAAGAACTCAACCCTTGTGTCAAAAGGAATTGATACTGACAAAGATGGATATAAGAAATCATGGTGCAAGCATTGTAAGAGATTATGACACACAAAGAAGATATGATCGAAGCTTCATGGTAAAGCTGTGAATTAAAAATCAATATCCAAGCACAAAGATTGAGCTTATCAGGCACTGCTAAGGAAATTCAAGAGCCTTCTACAAACTCGGATGCAATTCCTTTCACCAAGAAGCATTTAGAGCACTTCACAAATTATTTTAATCTCCAAAATTGTCCCCAGCTCCGTCTTGCTCTTTAGTATAGAGGGGAAACTTTTTAACAACTGCATTGATAAGTGATCCTTCTATATACCATGCAGAGATAATAAAAAGGTCAAAATTGTGGATGGTTCCTTCTCGATAATCTCTAAGATGGGAACTGCCAAACTCATCTCGTTGTTAACCTTCAATATGCTCTCAATGTTCCCAATTCGTCTTATAATTTATTATCCATTAGTAATATTACTATTGGCCATCAATATCAAGTTAATTTATATTCTTCCTGTTGTGAATTTCAAGAATTGATAACTGGAAGGTTGATTTTCAATCCTAAAAAAATAATATACTTCATTATTTTGACGATGGAATAAACTCAAATAGAAAATTTCATTGACGAGGGGATGCCCTCTAAACCAGCCGTAGGCTCCACTGCTGTGGCTAAAACGTTCAACAAAAGAGGGAAAGGGTTGGCCGACCCTACCTGTATGTGATTTTTGTCGCACATAAAGAGTGGGGGTTAGCTCCTTAGGACCCTAAGGCTAAATATGTAGTTTTTGTCATGTTTAGGTCAAATTTGGGTTGTGTTTTCTATAGGGATACCTATCAGCGTCTCCAGCTCTTCCCTTACAGAGTTGAATCCAAGGACGAGTGGTGCTCCCATCGTATCTTGTTATGAGAAGATAATTATCTTCTAAAGTCGAGTGGTGCTTCGGTTGTATCTCGCTTCCGAGGCTGTGTTTTTCCTCAATTTTCCTATTCTCCGCAAGTCGTCATCCTTCATGCTGCAGCCGCCCCAAACAACCTTATAATTGATGTTTTCTGCAATTCCAGTCGTCGCCTAACCCTCCCTTCTTTTTGCTGACATCGCATTTCTAGCCCTCCACCTTCGTTGTTGGCACTGTTCCATCCCTCGCCTTGCTGTTTTAGTCAATTTCCAGCCATCTGGTGCAGTTGCAGCCATCTAGAAAACCCTTGCCTTGCTATTTTACTATTCTTTGACCATCCTACATTACTGTTGCCGCCAAGAAATCCCTTCACCTTGTTGCTTTACCAATGTTCGACCATTCTACCTACTTACTGTCGCCTAGGACATCAAGCACATGTTATTCCCCCGATGCATTCACTCCTCTGCTACACTTCCCGACCTTGCCACCACCTTTTCAAGCCCCTAATAACCACCGCCACCACCACTATCACCCTAGATCACCCTAGCAGTGTGTCGTATATCCTAATTGTTGTTATTTTTTCTTTTCTTGTGTGTTTGGTTGTAATCACCTATTTGTTTCACTAATAATATTTATTTTTCGAATGTTGTTTGGGTTAACGTAGGTATCGTTAAGTATCAAAGTCAGTCTACCCTAGTATTATCGTAAGGTCACCTAAATCCTCCACTTCTTAACCCAAAATTTCTTGTTCTCAACTAACATCACACACATACACCTTATCCCAACAACCCACACCCAAACAATAATCATGCTGCTATGGAGGCAATTGCTGAAACGTGATCAGAAGTTTACTATGGACTAGATGTAGCGGGAATTTCACCGGTTGCTGCGACGGCTTGCCGAGCTTGAGAAAAGGACCCAAGAGGAGGTCACCATCGAGCGTGGTAACGAGATCTGATGAGATCCCTTTCACCGGGATGATTCTAGTGGAGAAAAATACAGACCACGATACTTTGGGATAAAGTATCAGAGGAGAACAATAGATGAAGTGACTGTTAGAGTATACACAGATAAAGTTTCTGCTAGATGATACAAATATGAAGTGTTTGTTGAACAATACGGAGACTCATAAGTAAATGTGGAAGAAAAGAAGAATACGAATGATTTTATAGAGTGGTTTCAGTGTCAAGTTGGTTTTTGAATACAAAGAGATGCCAAATGACTAAAAAGTGAAGCTTGTTGGAATGAAGGTGAAGAAGAGTACATCGTTGTGGTGGGAGAACCTGAAGGGCTACTGAAATAGGGAAGGAAGAAAGAAGTAAACTAATTGAGAGAAATGAAAAGAGAGTTGCAGAGATAGTACCTACCCCACACTATCGTTAGGATCTTTTTTTGAGGCTCCACTACATAGAACAGAGGGACATATCAGTTGAGTATATAACAGAGTTTAGACAACCTAAGTTGAACTGTGAACTGACTGAGCTAAAGGAGCACATGATAGCCAAATACATGAGAGGCCTGAAGACCATCAACGACATGGTTCAGCTACAACCTTACTGGCCTTTGATTATCGTTCAGACCTTGGCACTGAAAGTAGAGAGACAGTAGAGTAGAGTAAACACCCATTGCCATTTAGATAGCCACCCACAATTGGAGACATCAATCGAGGCACACCTAAGGAAAATAAGAAGTTTGGTAAGGAATATGTTAAAGCTGCCCAGAGTAAGAAGAAGCTCGAGAAGAGCAACACCCCCAATACATTCTTAACCATGAAATGCTTCAAATGTCATGACTTTGGACACATCGCTTCTAATTGCTTGACAAGCAGAGTTGTGACGTTCACCGAGAAGGGTACAGTGGAGGAAGTTAGCAACGAAGAGACAGTTGAAGAAAAGTGTGAGTACGAACTCCACAGGATGAGAATGATATGCTTGTGGTTCAACGGGTCCTATAGACTAAGACTATGAGGAATCAACAGTGGCTTTACCACAACATATTCAACACATGTTACACTGTGAAGAAAAATGTATGCACTCTCATCATCGAGAGAAGAAGGAACAAGAATGTGGTGTCTATATAGATGGGGGATAAGTTGAGCCGCAAGACTCAGAGAGACTTCCTATCGAACACCTTGATGTGACTGAGGAAGAAAAATAAAGTCAGCATTGGCCGAATGTGTCTCGTGGAGTTTTTTATTAGTAATAAACTGTAAGATCAAGATTGGTACGATGTGGATGTGCCCCCTTTTGATAAAAAGACCGTGGCAGTTTGATAGTTTGACTCATCCTGATAGGTTCAAAAACGCCTACTCCATCAAAAGATGACTAGTGCATAGTCCTCCCTTCGGTGAACTCTGAATTACTAGTTTCCTTGCTAGCAGAGAAACACTAGTAAGATCAATTTTGGTTACAGAGAATAGTGAGCCATAAAAGTGAGTTTCAATCACAGGGTAGCCGTTATATAGTTTTAGAACATCCTGTTCGATAGCTTACCACCATGGATGCTTCAATTTGGGGAGGTTCAGGTTGTTCTCACTTCAAATCGAGTTGAACCAACCTTAGGTTACTTTTGGAGGATTCAACATAATACACTTGACACAAAATCCTTGCTCAGTTCAACAATGTCCATCATATAGTTGGACTGATATGACTGCTAGCTCTCAAGTGGAGAAAACTTCTCAGATGTTTTGGGAGAAAATGAATCGTCGGTAGGAGCCAAGTGCTTCTCGAGCCGCGGTCAAAGATCCTTCAACCTTGGGGGTTTACAACAGCCATGTCACCTTTAACGTGTAGACAAAAGCTTCAATGAATTAGGTCAAAGCTCCCCCTATCCCGAGTTACTGACACATGGCTCCCCTTTGAGCCAATTTTACGCTCCACTATTGCGGATATACCAGTTTAGCAAAAGCGAGAAAAGGTCACCTGAACATGATATTTGTTGCACACAAGGAGTGGGGTCCATTCCTTAGTACCCTAGGACTATATATGCTATTATCATCATTAGGTCAGTTTTACAATGTGTTTTTTGTCGAAATAGTCATGGACATTTCTAAAATTTTTTTTTAGCGTAGTATTTAAGGGCGAGTGGTGCTCCGACTATATCTCATTCCGATGTGATGATTTTCTTACAAGGGTTAAGTGATGCTCCGGTTATATCTTGCTCTTGATGTGATATTTATCCTCAACTTTTTCATCCTCTGCAACCTTCCCTTCACAGTAGCATTCATCCTCCTTGTTGCAACTGCCTCGAACAGCCTTCCGGTTATTGTCTACTGCAGTTTCAGCTATCTCCCCACCCTCCTCTTCGCGATAATCTCTCGCTTTTATCGCAGTTCCAACTCTTCACCTTCACATCCACCATTATTCCTGTGAGAACTGAAGTATAATAATAATAATAATAATAATAATAATAATAATAATAATAATAATAATAATAATAATAATAATAATAATAATAATAATAATAATTTCAATTATTAGAGACAAGAAGGGAATTTTGCGGTCCTCTCACTCGTAGTCCCAAAGAGCGAGCGAACAAAAAAGAGAGTGAGAGAAGAGGCCGAATAAAGGAGTGTGTGGCTCTATCGAGAGAAAAAAAGGAGGAAGTAGAGGAGCAAACCATGCATGTATGCGGAATGGTCATTCGAGCCTTTTGCGCTAAGTCCAAGTCAGACAAGTCAACAACAATGTACTCATGTGTTGAGGAAGGAGGCAGTGTCGTGTATGAGCGGTGTAGGAGTTGAGATCTTGTGCCTAGCCGCCTTTGAAAGGAGAAGAGGGAGAGAGAAGACTACGTGCGACGTCGTTGTCGAGCCAAAGAAGCCAATTTCACGCTGCCCTTCTCGTGTGAGGGAGATTGTCGAACCCTGCTCTAACACAATCGAAGAAGAAAAGAGAAAAAGAAAAAGAGAGGTCAATCGACTTCGTTTGCGGTGCTCACGCGCATAGACCAAAGGACGAGGAAAGATAAGGAGATCGTCATGCATGCGGGTGGGTTCAACATTGTTATAATGAAATGTTTCATGTTATGATAATATGTTAAAGGTATTATGAATTTAAATCAGATATATTAAAGGGAAGGTTTTGGTGTGTGGAAGAAGGGAGATGGCTCGTGCACAAATTTAAGCTTTGTGTGCGAACAGTAAGAACCGAGCCTTATGGATATTTAGGGTTTTTATGATATTAATTACTTGAATTGAAATATCATTTTGCTATTATAGGGTAAGAACCAAATGATAAGCATCGAACAACAAGCATCTGCGGTTCACCCGTTCCATCTGCCCCTATACTCCATTTACCGACTTGCTACCCACTTTCCAAGCTCCTAACGACCATCACAACCCTAAGTCCACCCTAACAATGTGTCATGTTTGTTATTATTTTTTCTTTTCTAATGTTTTTGGTTGTAATGCCTATTTGTTTCAGTAAAATATTTGATTTCATGTTATTGTTTGGGTTAACTATGGTATCGGTCATATCATTAATTAAAATTATATTTTTGTTTCCGAACACAATGATATTATGTTATGACATTATAAATTATATCATCCTAATTTTCTGTCTTTAAAATACTTATTTCCTAATATTATTCAAAATAAAAATTTGTCTTCATTTCAATATCAAGTTTGTCAATTTGCTAAACATTATTGTCCATCCTTTTCTCCCCAAACCTACAAACCTACCACACCATTTATACTGATTCATAACGATGTATGTGGTCATTATAGAAATCTTGTATATTTTAGAGAAAAAAATAGTTTATAACTTTTACTAATGAACATGCTAGATTAAGCTGAGTTTATTTATGAAATAAAAAAGAGAGGAGATAAAAAAAATTTACACAATGCTACAAACATAATTTCAAAAAACTATTCAAATAGTAGAGTGATAATGACTAAAAATATTTTTTTCTCGAATAAGGAATAATGCATCAGCATTCTTGTGTTGACACTCCACAAGAAAATAGTGTGGTTGAAAGGAAAAACAAACATTTATTATAAATAGCTCGAGCTTTGCTATTCACCAATCAAGTATCCAAATATCTATGGGTGAAGCCGTTTTTTACTGCAACTATTCTCAAAAATAAAATATCGAAGAAGTATTAAACTTTGAAACACTTTTGAATGTCTTTCAAAAAAACTACCTGATAAATCGTGTTTCGTCGTCTCTATTTCTAAAGATATTTGAGTGTACTACTTTCATTCACACTCATAGTCATAATCAAGAAAAACTTGACTCTCAAGCAAAAAGATGTACTTGTTGGTTCTGCTCCTAAACAAAAAGAGTATAAATATTTTAGTCATAATTCTAAAAAATTATTAATTATCATGAATGTCACATTTTTTTAATTACAACTATTTTTCTCACTTCATCATCAAAGATAGCAAACCAAAGACTCGAGTATTGATCGTTAGGATCTCAAACCGAAGACTCACAAAATACCTCCCCAAAATTGATTATTTAACATGAAAAATCAAGATATATTTTATCAAAGAAAAGTGGGTGGAATCTATTAGATACTAAAGACAGTTCAAATATCCCTAGAGTGATGTTAATAATAAAAAAAAAGAAAAAAGAACGATGACATTAGTACCATTTGATATTGTTTACTCACGACAGAGACAACTCAAAATAAAAGGTCTACTAATCCTTTGCACTGTCAAGAATCAGCGAACCCTCAATGTAACGTCCCGTTTTTTTTCAACTTGGGGGAGAGAAGTTGAAGAGCCAAAAAAAGGGAGAGCAAATGAAGAGCCATAAGAGGTCAAAAGTCGAACAAGGGGGAAATGTGATGAGGATTCAGAATTAGAACAGAGGAAAGATAAAGTGAGGAGTGTCGGGAAGAAAAAGAGATAAAATTTTGACCTCTAAATTGTAGATCAACTTCTTTTGAGCCTAGTGGCTCGTTTGTGGTGAAGGAAGACGAGAAAGAAGAGCTTTTGTGCAAGTAGAGGAGATGAGGCTTGCGTGCTAAAAGGAGAAGAGTAGCAGCTGCGGCGCCGATGTCGAGCGAAGGAGGCGGCTAGTGTAGAGGCTCAAATTTGAGCAATCGAGTTTAAGGAAGCTTCGTTCAGAAAAGAGGAGACGAGAAGCAAACAAATCCTTTTGTCACGTGCCCTAGCAAGTCATTGAAGAAGTAAAGGGAGATCCCTCTGGCAACAGAAAGAGATAAGAGTGGTTTATTTATCAAGTGACAAATAATAAAAATAATAGTAATATATTATTGAATAAAAAAATAATCACGAAATAATGAAAATTTATTAAAATTGTAATAATATAATAAATTAATTAAATTTTAATATGAGTATCATGCTTATTTTAGGCTTTTAATTTTAGAGGAGTCAACACCAAAACAAATCAAATAACAAATTAATCGATATTGAGATGAGCACTTATATTCATATATAATGGTAATATGTTGCTTATTATAGACCAAATGCGTTTACTAGTACTATCATTAGTTATATTAAAATAATTGTAAATTTGAGATTTTGAATTCTAGTAAATTTTTATTCATATTGTAGAAATGATGTGTGGCGTTATAATTTAAATTATCATTTGAATGATTTATACGTATATTGTTTGATAGTCAAATGAGAATGAAATATATTTTTAATATATAGTAGTTTTCATAGAATGTTTGTATGTGCATGACTAATTATGATGGAGTCACCCCTTTATGGTACTTGCGGGGGAACGCTAAAATACTTTTGCACGTAAATAAAAAAAATATTAATATTGAAATATCTTAAATGATACAATTTTTAGACGGTACTTCTGTGACTGTTGTAAAGATATAGAATTATATTAGTATGTTATTGATATAATAAGATTCATTGAATAATATCTAAAATGTTTATATTGATTTATTAAAAAATTTAACTTGCGTGCATATCACTTTCTTTTTTGATTATGAATCTGTAGTATAGGAGTATAAGTATTCACCAGCTTGTTTAGTTCATTGTTATTTTAAACCAACTTTCAGATTAACCAAGTAATTAAAAGATGAGCGATAAAGATAATGTTTTTAGAAGACATAGACAACCATTACCATGATAAATTAAATTATGATGATTTAGTTTAACTTAGTGGTTCTTTCATTTGTTAAATAGTAATTGAATATATAAAATAAAAACAAAAAAATTTAATTCCAATCGTCACCGACTATTCCTGCCTTGGTTGATTACAAGCCCTAGGTTGCATCATGATACTCCAGATAAAATTCTCACTGATCTTTCACCTCATGTTCAGTCTACGACATCTTCAAGTTCTGAGTCTTCTGATCATGAATCTAAGACTAAATCCAATCTTAAGTCAAATTAGTGTTCCCATGATTGCTTTTAAGGAGAAAAGGTCTTGCATCCAATACTCATTGTCTCATTACGTGCATATGAAAGCCTCTCAACCACATTTTATGCTTTTACCCCATAATTATCTAGGGAATGCCCTGAAAGATCCGAAGTAGAAGGTCGTTGTCTTCTAAAAGATGAAAAGTCTTGAAAAAAAATGGCAAACACTGATGCAAGCTGGGTAGGATTAGTAATTAACAGGAGATCGACTTTGGATATTGTACATATGTTTGGGGAAATATGGTTACATAATGTGGTTGTGAAGAGTAGTATCGAGGCATAATATACGGCTATGGCTAATAGAGTATGTAAGATGTTATGTTTGAAGAGAATTCTTGAAGACTTGCAGATCAAGGTCAACATGCCAATGAAGTTGTCCTATGATAATAAAGCAGCCATAAGATTTGCTGCAAATAAAGTGCAACATGACCCTGCAAAGTATGTGGAGATTGTACAAAACATGTGAAAATTGAAAGGCACTTCATAAAAGAAAATTGATTATGGAGCTATTTGCATGTCGTTTATTCCTATTATTCAACAAATAACAGATATCAGCTTGAAAGTTTTTTTTTTTCAAGAACCTATTTGCAAGCAAGTTGGGCAAGATAGATACTTATGTATCTATCATGACCCGACCCGGGGATTTGAAATTACCAAGACAGAAACTGACGGTCGGATGGAGAAAATAAATTTTACAGTTTCATTTCATAATCAAATAAAATCCATCAAAGCACAAAAGAGTCATTCTAATTCATAAAATTTAATTTTACAACATTTGATTAATATTTGAACTTCTAAATTTAAGATAAAATAAAGTTGAATTATTATACCTATCATCCCGCGCTCATCGACGCTTGTACATAGAATTTCTAGAGTTCATCTAGTCTATAACTTCCTTTTTTGTAAAAATGTAAATAACTTACGTGTTGAGCTAAATTACTCGGTGGGTAAATGACTCTAAATTACAATAATTCTCATATTAAAATACTTTGTAAAAATTACACTGAACAGTAAAAGAAAACTGTTAAGAAAACATTTTCATTTCATTTTATTCATTTACATTATACTTTTTATTATTGAGAGTTACCATCTAAACATATATTTTATAAAAATAAACGTTTAATCTTTTACAACCCAACATAAAGGTAGACATCTACTTCTATTTCTATTTCGTGCACGGGTACATTGTATTCTCTTGTCAGTATTGATATGACATCAACAAATTCTAATCATCTGATTCGAATCTCAATACATGACACGAATCTCGATGCAATTTTTTAGAAAGAAATATTTAAAATTTGATTAAATGTCAGCAAATGCACAAATTTCAAAAAACTTATAGTCAAATTGACCCCAGGTCGACGAGACAAACCCAATGGTAAAGAAGAGGAAATTAGAGAAAAATTTCAGGTGTGAAAACTTATTTTAATATATAATTATTCTACCTAATTCATTATAAATAATGTTCAAGAAAATATTAGGAAAATAATATAATAAGAAATTTAGAAAATTAATTTAATTTAATTATGATACATAACTATAAGTATTACAATAAATTGCTAGAATAGTTAATATTTAAAAAGTCATATTAATTAAGTACTTATGTTAAATTTATAATGAAAATTTGATTTTATACATATATCATAGAGGCTAATTAAAAAATCAATATATTTCTATAAGCGCACCCCAAATTCTAGACTAATTAAGGAAATGAACAACAAACTTCAGACGACATTATAAAGGTGGGTAATATGTTTTTACTTTTCTATTGAGTTACAAATGTTTTTACTATTTCTCAGCTTTTATTTTTAAAAAGAAAAACTCATGTTTCTTTTAAATGTTTAATGCAAGAAAACACTGAATAAAATATGTATATGCATGCATATGAGAGCGCTCCTTGATGGTATTGACTGGGGAATACAATGTACCTGCACACAAAATGAAAATGGATGTCTACCGTTATGATGGGTTAGAAAATGCTAAACATATCTTTTTATAAAGTATACGTTTAAACGATGACTCCCAATAATAAAAAGTATAATTTAAATGAATGAAAGGAAATGAAAAATGTTTTCTTTACCATTTTATTTTACCTCACATTCATTTTTATTGTTTGGTGTAATTTTTACAAAATATTTCAATATAAGAATTATTGTAATTTAGAACAATTTACCTATTGAGTAATTTAACCTAACCCAAAAGTTTTTTACATTTTTACAGAAAATCAAGTTACAGACTAGATGAACCACAGAGTTTCTGTTTACAGGCGCCGATGAGAGCTAGATGATAGGTATTATAGTTTAACTTTATTTTATGTTAAATGTTAAAAATTTAAATATGAATCAAATTTTATAAAATTAAGTTTTATAAATTAGAATAACTCTTTTGTTCTTTGGTGGATTTTATTTGATTATGAAATGAAACTATAAAATAAGTTTGCTCCGTCTACAGTTCCCCCCATGGTAATTCCAAGCCCCCGGGTCTCAGGTCGTGACGCTTCAACTTGAGGAGGTGTTGAAATTTTAGAAAGTTTTATTTTTAATATTTGCCTTTTAGTATTCCTATTTAACTTATTGTTGGTAAGTTGCAATTTTTATTTCTTGATTTCAGCATAAGGAGATGTGATGTTTTGCCTAATTTGGAAGCCTTCCAACTTTTTATCTTGTAACGTTTCAGGTTGAATTGAAGAGAAATAATTATTCTTGTTCTCCCAAACCCTACATTAATTATAAACATTTTGTGAAATATCAAATATATCCATAATTTTTACAACTTGAATGCATTTTAATTATTTTCAGCTGGGCCTATTTCATCTCGGCTAGAATTTAAATCACGTAAGTTAATTTTGATCCATTAAGTTGGCTCGAATCAATTCTTTTAGAGTCATGTCCATTAAAATCAAATGGTTATCCAATTTTGAGTTGATTCAAGTCAATTAGCATTCAAACATTTGGAGTTCAACCCAGGCCCAGCAAGCTCAAACTTGATTAGATATCAGCCCTAATAACTCAATAAAAGTTTAAAATAATATCATCTAACAACATCATAGAAGATTCTGATATACATGTGTCTGATCAAACTTAAGCTATATGCCTATGCACCCTCTATCATTCGGATAGCATACTGTCGATCGCTTTGAAGACAAAAACGGAAGTCCGCATAGTTCTAGAGAAAAACATAAGCATTGATTCTTACATTCAACTAAGGAAACAATTAATTTATCCTTAAACAAGAAATGTAGCAATAACAGTATAAAAGTTAAAAATTAAGATCATGTAGCACCTTTCTAAAATATTCTAATTTTCACATCAAGCTTTTGCTGGTCCCACACCAAGTTCTAAGAGGAAAACATCACCAAGTTGATAGAAAACAAATGGCAGTCACCGAGGGACTGTTAGCATTCATTCACACAGCAAAGTATTCTTTGGCACTCATGATGATACCAAGCATGAAACAGGGATTAGAAAAAATGATTATATTGAGTTTGCGGACTACTTTAAAATATATTTGCCCCTCATGGATAGATTGATGTTGTACAACTCACAATAAAAAAAAAACAAAAAATGCGTATTTTAAAATAATTACCAAGAAGAAGACTATCCGACCAGGAAGATATCCACTGATGTTGTTCACCTGCACGCCATAAGTATAAAAAATATTAAGAAAAAGAAGATTACAAAAATGCCATGTGAACAAGGGAAGCATGATAGGAACTTGATAAAGGCTTCAAGGAATAAGAGTCCTTCAAGCAGATTTATACAAGTTTGTAATTGCAACCTGACATTAATAATTATCATTATGATCTTCATAAAAATGAAATTTAAACTATATGTTTGATATAAAGAAAAAAAAATGCTAAAGATCTAGTGCAGTGATGTTACAAGAAAAAAAAAACACTAACCATAGACATGGTCATAGAACAAAAGTCAGCCATCGAATCCTTTTTTTTTATTTAAGATTGCCTCCGCTGTGATATGGAGGTTGCCGGTTCAATATATATAAACAATTCCTCCACAGCACGGCAGTAAGGTTGCATGCATCAAACCCTCCACAAAATCCACATAGGCATAACGCCTCAGGCACTAGATATACCCTTTTTTTACAATTTATGGTCACAAGTTTACCAATAATGCCCATTCCTAAAGGAAGGTCCTAGTGAATTCCCAAGTAATATGATAATTTGATCCTTGCAATAAAAGTTCTTCAGTCAGTAATAACTTAAAAGGTATAGCCCTTAGCTTTCCAAAGAGCTGGTGTAGGTTCAAATCTTACAAAAATTTACATAATTTAAAACAATTTCAGCAGGGTACAAATAAAACTGATTATCTAGACTGCCCGAGTTCATTGTAAATGCACGAAAAGCAACCCATGTCAGGAGCAATTTCCTCTTCCACGCCAGTCAGAACCTACGCTAGCTGAAGGTTGATCCCAAATATCTTATTTGATAGTAAATGGATAGATATTAGCTTGGTGTCATGTAAGATCCGGTAGAAATTGAAGATTTGGAAGCAGAAAATATAAATCCAAATCGACATCCAATGTTCATTTGATTATTATAACAATAAATAAAGATACTAGGCCATTAAAATCAAGTTTGAAGGAAACAAAAAAAAAAAAAGGGACAGCAATAATACTGTGTTATCACTCCAAAGGGAACACAAATCATCCAGCGGATTATTAAAAGCAATGTACCAAGTTTATAGCAAGCATTGTCCTTCATGGAAATATCATTAACCTAAATAATAAGCAAAAATTTTATAGACTAAAAAATGAAAGAGTTAAAATGTAATTATAAACAATGCTTAAATTACAATCAAAATGTGATTCACTGAGGCCTTGCAAGAGGTCATGATTGCTACTATAAAGAAAATCATTCTGAGTAAATTACAAAGAATTCGAACAGAATATAAGTTTTATTTCTATAACTCCCACTAAATAACCTCAAAAAGTACTCATATACAAGATAGCATCGGCTATAGTTCTGCAAAATATTAGACGACCCACTTCCCACTCCAACAGCCCACATGCTAGCAATGACAAAAGAATGTATCAGAGTTAACCCAAACAAATATTAATTACGGAATTCAAAAGTTACAATGACTACTCCACATAAAACAACACAAATAGGGAAACCATAAGTAACGACAACTCTGTTAAATAAAAAAGGAAAGCATCACAAGACACAGAAACAACCTATCTAGGGACGAACGGCGGATCCGGAAGGGTAGGAAGCATTGCGGCGGATTAGACAGCCATTGGAAGATCATTGTGGGGAACTGGACAGCCGGTGGAAGGTGTTTGCGGTGGATTGGACAGCAGCTGGAGGAGTTGCGGTGGGTTGGAAGAAAGCAGTGGATTGTTGCGGCAACCTAGGAAGAGATAGAGGGGTTGGCGAGCGAACAAGCAGGAGGGAAGGTGAAGAAGGTGGCCATCGGTGACAGAATTGGTGCCGGAGATGCCAGGTTACAGCTGGAAGGGCTGCGAGGACGAATGGCGGCAACAGGGGAGGCGATTGGAGGATGGGTTGCAGCAGAGAAGAGGTATTACGGAAGGAATAAATATCATGGCGGCGTCGAGCTACAACTAGAGCACCACCTAAAACTTTGGAGACGGTCACCACCTTGGACGAGTTACAGCCGGAACACCTCAATGTCGGTTATAGCCCTCAGAAGTGAGAAGCGCCTCAAAATCTGGAATCATCAAAACTAAATCTAAAGCACTCAAACAACACATATATAATAGTTGCTAGTAGTTATGAAAGGAAGGAATAAAATTGGAAAGAAATAGAAACAGAAAAAGTAGTATAATAGGAAAAGGCTAGGATAGGAAAGGGAGGTGGGGAAGGAGAGTGATAGATAAGGGCAAGAAATCAAATATGATAAAAAAGGTCCATGGTACCGTAGTTGTTACAACTACAGTACCGCGACACAAGCTCTTGTGTTAATCTCTTGGGGTTGGGGGAGCTTCGACTTCATCTGTCAAAGCTTCTGGTTTTCTGTCAGTCATTATAGTAGCACTTGAATCCCACTAGCCACTGCATCTTCCCCCAAAACACTAAATAAATTTTCTCCACTTGCAAGCGTACATCCACAACGCGCTTCAAGGAATCTACTACTGAACGAAACTGAATCTGTGTGCCTCGCCTTCACAACTTAATACTCCCAAAGTCATCCACGGTTGGCTTAACTCGATCTGAAGTGGGGGTAACATGAACCTCCCCACACAGTGGTGGCGCTGGTGGTAAGTTATTGACCCTGATATCCTGAGATGTCCTCAGTTATGCCTGTCCCATGTCTAGAGCTAGTGTCAAAGTACTATCATCCTCTGTTGTTACCAAAAATGGTCCCACCAATGCTGCTGTATTGGAAAGGGCTCATGTGATCTCAGCCTCCGCCGAGGGAAGTACGACTATGTGCTTCCCATCCTTTGTGAAGGAATATATGTTTCTGAATTCTTTGTACTGATTCTTCAGGTCAAATTGCCATGGTTTTCCCAACAAAATGTGGCAGATATCTATGAGGACTACATCACACCACAACAGATTCTATAGTTGGTACTCGATTAAAAATTCCACTATCACCTCCGGTCAATGCTGACTCTATTCTCCTTCTTCAACCACATTAGGGAATATTATTAGGTGTGTCTCTAGGTCATAAGTCCCAACTTCTCTACTATATGTGTAGATGTCATATTCTTATTGCTCCCCATCAATGATGAACTGCATGCATTTTCATTCACCGTTCAATGAGTGTAGAAGATATTATGGCGAAGCTACTGCGGATCCCTCGTGTCCTCAACCTATAGGATTCATCCAATCACAAGTGTTTCTCCTTCATCTGGCAACAGATGGTACATTTCACCCTGTTCCTCAACCTTCTCTTCATTGCTAACCTCCTCCATGGAGCCCTGCTCGGTAAAAGAAACGACTTGACTTGTAGGGTAGTTGGAGACAACATGCCCAAATACATGGCATTTGAAACAATTTCTGGTGAGGATTGTAGCAGGCATGATACCTTTCTCAGATTTCTTATGACTAAGGGTGGCCCTATACTCTTTCAATCAGCTTTCACAACTCCCTGAGATGCGTCCTGTTGGTATCTCCAACTATGGATGGTAGCCTGGCTAAAGGTGATTGTCTATTCTGTTTCTGTTGTCTCTCTACTTTCAATGCTAAAGCTTGGACATCTCTAAGTGATGAATGAGGCTGCAACTGCACCTCGTAGCTAATAGCGAGCTACAGGCCCCTCAGATAACGGATTATGGTATGCTCCCAAGGCTTGACCAATCACACTCATCTGCAACTATTCAAACTGCTCCGTAAACTCCTCTACTGACAGATCCTTCTGTTGCAGGTGGTGGAGTCTCAGAAGCAAATCCTGACAGTAATGGAGTGAGAGATATTTCTTCTGCAACGCTTTCTTTATCTTTTCCAAACTGGTAATCTTATCACTGCCTTCTCGTATTTTTTGTCTCTGGAAGTTCTACCCTCATAAGGAGGTGTTCTTTTTCAAATTTATGGCAACCAACTTTACTCACTTATACTCTGGCTTATTCTTTTATTCAAAGATTCACTCCACTAATTGTAGTCAGTCAATAAAATTATCAGGTTCCATGCCTTCCTAAAACTCTGGCAGATCCATTTTGATGTCGAAACCATTGTAATTTCCATATGTGAGTTGATGTAGGGTGTTGAAGTCCCAGAAGTCCCTTCGATCCTCTGGCACCTCTCTCGACCTCCGCTGATAATGAATCCTGAAGCGGCGTGGCCAGTATTCCTCGTGCTAATGTATTCTTTATGAAACCAATTCAGATCCTCGTCTCTGTCTCCTCTTTTGACTCTCCAATTCTCGGTAGAGGGTCATCTCTCCTTAGGCCTCGTCATCCCATTCAGCTAGTCACCGTTCCAGACGATGGATTTCTCGTTGTATCTTGTCCTAGGTAGATTCCAACACGTATCTTCGTAGTGTCATGATTAGCGTTTGAGCTTGGGAGTTGGGTTGAAGGTGGGAAATTAGCGAAAGAGGGAAGAAAAGAGAAGAAAGAAATTTATTATGGAGGTGGTGTGGGTGGGGCGGATGCTAGAGAGCACTAGGATATGACTATGGTTGATCTAGCTCTAATATCAAATGATACTGGAGTTAACATAAACCACGACCCAACGAAAAATTGTTATTATTGCAGAATTCCAAAGTTACAGCGACAACTCCTCAACATAAAATAACATAAGCAGGGAAACTGTAAATAACGACGATTCTGTATAATAAAAAATAAATACATCACAAAACAGAGAAACAACCCTCTCTAGGGACGAGCAGCAAATCCGGAAGGGTAGGCAGTGTTGTAGTGGATTGGGCAGCCAATGGAAGATGATGTCGGGGCACTGGATAGCTGGTGGAAGTTGTTTGCGGTGGATTCGACAATAGCTAGAGGAGTTTCGGTGGGTTGGAAGAGAGCAGTGGGTTGTTGCGACAACCTAGGAAGAGCTGGAGGGGTTGTCAGTAGCTAGATAGCTGATGGAGGCGGCGAACCAGCAGCAGGAAAGGTGAACAGGGTGGTCAACAGTGACAGAATTGGCGTTGGAGATTTTGAGTGACAACAGGAAGGCTGCAAGGAGGAAGGGTGACAGCGGGGGATGCAGTTGGAGGATCGGCGACAGTAGGGAAGAGACATTACAAAAGGATAAATATATCAGCAGGGTCAAGCTACAGCCAAAGCACCACACAGACCCTTGGAGACAGTCACCACCTTGGACGTGTTACAGCCTAAGCACCTCCTCAACTGCAAATACAATCTGAGAGAAGCGCCTCAAAGGCAGCAAGCTAAAATTTGGAATCGTCAAAATTAATTCTAAAGCACTCAAACAACACATATATAATAGTTATTAGTAGTTACGAAAAGAAGAAATAAGAATTGGAAAGAAATAAAAATAGGAAAAGTAATATAATAGGAAAAGGCTATGATAGGAAAGGGAGTTGGGCAAGGGAAGTGATAAAAACAACAAGGAATCAAATAAGATTAAATAGGTCCGCAATATTGTAGCAGCTACAATATCGCGACCAAAGGTCCCATGTCACCTACCAAATGTAGGACTTGAATTAGGGGTAATATACAAATACTTAATTGTCAACAAGCAAAACTTTTTAAGGACGATGAAGACAAAGGTGGTATAGGGTAAGGATTCAGTGCTTAGCCAAAAAAATAAAAAAATATATATATACTTTAAGAAGATAGAAAAATGTAATTCGTCACTGTAACAAAATCTATACAAAATACTTTACCAGCCTATATAAAAGCATGTGCTTGCATATTTGCAATAATATCTCATCATACTCTTAAGAGATCATATCTTTAACAAAGAAGGATTAAACTTAAAAATTTTACTTGAATAAAAACGAAAAAGGTACGATCAATGCAATATTATTTCAACTAAGGGATGGGGCAAAGGCGCAATTACTTGTATCTGCCCGTCATTTCCACCGACCATGTCAATCATCTTTACATAGGAACCTTCTTCAACTGGCTCATAGACCTGTTTGATAACACTAAAAAAATTGCAAAACTAAAAAATATGTAGAGCAAAAGAATATTAAGTGTGCAAACAGCTTGTGACCTTTTCATAATTGGCTAGTCGTTTCTTAAAGTCCTGCATTCCAGCTTCAAAATCAGTCCTGAAGCAAACGGAAAACAACTTAATATCCTAGACATTTTTGGAAGAAGTCCTACCAGCAAGAATGATAAAAAATTTTGACGAAGCAACATACTCTTCTGCATAATCAGGGCTTTGTTGGATTTTGAGTCGAATATTCCTTTCAATTATGCGTTCATCATTACAAATTGTCTCCAAAAATATAATCTGGAAATTGATAAAGAGATAGTTATTCACAAAAAGTTCAATATAATAACAAAGAAGAAATAAATCATGTAGTGGAAGAGTAAATGGGAATGGGACATTGTTTCTGATCAAAAAAATTAAAAGCAATTTTTTTTTACCAAGGAAGAAAATAACATTGAAAGATGAATATAATAATAGATTACCAAGGCTAGGTAAAGTTTCTCGCAAAAGTCCGTACCCAGATAATGGCAGAGATGACTTAGTTGATTCAGGAGATCAGATAACAGTCTATTGAAAGTGATACAATTACTGCAGATAAATATATAAAGATATATTGAAGATTCAATTGAAGCAGAAAATTGATTGATGTGAATTGAGAAGATATTAGATAGTATGGTTTGTCCAAATGAAAGAAGAGTGTCATTAGCTACATTTGTGCTAGATGGAAAAGCTGAAAGATGGTGGCATTGGCAGCGTTAGGACAAGCTAGAGGATATGCCCAACATGATGGTAAGTTGAAAAATAATTTGTGGAGTCATTCAAAAAGCAGAAAAAATTTATCAAATTAGTTCAAGGAGAGAAAACAATCATGCACTACAAAGCAGAATTCATTGCCTTGTCAATGTATGTGCCACAGTTAATTGCCACTGCAAATGAAAAGTGCTACAAATTCTTTTCGGGATTAAACGATTCGATCAGACAACCATTGGTGCCTTTGGGGATCGATGAATACTTAGTAATGGTAGAACCAACAACAAGAGTGGAGATTGATTATCAGCTTACTCAGAAGCATAAGAAGACGCACGGGAGAAGAATTATTGATGGAGAATATGTAGATCAATCAAAAGGATCTAATGGGAATAAGTCCAAGTTCAATTCGAGTGGATTTAGTAGAGGTATGACTCTGAATACTATATTCACTTGTGCCAAATGTGGAAGATAATATAATGATGAATGTTTTATGGGCTTTAACACAAATTATTGGTTTCTTCATCCCAGTCATATAGCAAGATATTGTTCATCACTTCGCTATAAGAGCACTGAAGATCAGAAATCAAGTTGAGATCCTTCACAGAAGACTATAGGAGGGCTGAAAATAAGAGAGTCTATAGCTTCAGCTTCTACCCAAGTTCAACCAAGGCCCATTTCGAGCTCTAGTTTACTTTCTTACTTATAGTGAGCTTGAAGAACCTACTGTTGTTGATGTTGATAAAGTCTGATGAGTTTGGCATTTTCATAAATGTAAGGATGTTTTTCTAACATATTTCCTTGCTTTAGTAACAATATGGTATTTTAGATATGTTGCTATTTTGATTTTGTTAATAAGGAGATTACAACTGAGCCACCTTGTATCAAGTTTTTACTTTGCAATGATGACAATTCATCTTAGTGAATGACCCCTAGTTTTCATCATGAAATTTATGAGTAATTCATGTAGATCTGCTTAATGTGAGATAACTTATGGTCTATTCATAAATTTCGAATATGAATCTTTTGTAACTGGGGATACACCTTGTTTCATCTCCTCAAGAGAGTCAAAAGGAAGAGCACAAAGCGAGGTCTTGCAAACGCAAAGGGACGTTTTGACTTATAAACTATAGTGTATGGGAGAGATAGAGGAGAGATCGAGAGGATGATTTGCAGGGGGTCAATTAGCTCTAGGCGAAAGCAGGAGGATCGATTGGCACAAGCTAGGGCTTCCTCGCTGTTGAAGGTGGTGATTTCGACGGATGACTACATTTCGATCGTTGAGGGTAGGTGAATGTGTCGAGCTGCTCGCAGCTATGGTGCGAAGAAGAAGGAACGATTTTAGTGTGAGACGATCCTAGGCCAATGATTTCTCACGTGTTAGATGTTGGGGATGATGACGATGATGTGAGGGAAAAATTCTTTGTGCGGACTCTGGTAAGATGCATACCATTACCCGAAGTAACCAAAGTATCATCCATCAGATTCTTGAGCTCAAGTAAGTCTTCATTCTTCTTCTTCCTCCTGAATGTGTAGACCTGTCATTTCTCATCCGAAAATTGACTCATCTGATCATTGGATTCTTCCAAAGGTGGTCGAACAGGTGTAGGCTATTGCACATCATGATCCCCAAGAGCTTGAGTAATATTAACATCTTGCTCGACCTGATGAGGCGGTAGTGAAGCAGTATAAGTATTGCCACATGTAATATCAGTGATAGCTTCTAGGGCAGGTGGGTCTGAAGAATCTCCCTCGCCCCCATGATAGGAGGTTCCAAAGACAAGGGAGCTACAACATTGTGTGAAGACTAAATGATTGACATATTGTCAGTGAGGATAGTGACGTCTTCAGGGGTATCATTTTGATGATCAATAGTGTCAATAAATTGGAGCTGATAAGAAGGAGATAGATTCACTGCATCTGCGGAACACTTTACTTTTTTGGTTTGAGGTGGGGGTTATATGGTGCCATTGAGAACAAGAGTACCCAAATATATGACAGTTCGAACAGTACAAAAGAAAAGGCTCAATCACTACCTTTTGCCGATATCCATGGTGTTGTGTGCCCAACCAAATTTCCTCAAAGACGGGTGAAGAGATATCTCTTTCAATAAGTACTCTGACTCAGATGGACAAGAAAGATTAAAAGTAGGAATGTCCGTTTTGAATGGGTTACCATAAGCTGAGGCAACAGAGTACAACATTTTTTAGTAAAATAATGAAATTTCAGATCAGGGTGGCGAATCTAAACAGGAAGGATTTTCTAAACAGGAAGGATTTAACAGGAAGGATTTGTGGTTTCGTCTGTGGGTCAAAATCCACAGACCATTTCAAAATTTTCATTACTCTGTTATCAATTCAGATTATCCTTCTAGCAAATAAGTGTGTGTAATTCTCTTAATTATTAAGTTAAATAAGAATGTGTCTTCCATATAAAAGTTCAATTTTTCACTCCTAATAAGATGCATAAGGTCAAATTCTTTACGAATCAACAACATTTTGGGATGGTCAAACAAAAATTTTCCAACCAAATTCAGACAATAGGAGGAAACAAGTTGAACACTTTAAACTTCTGTAAAAAAATGGCAAAAATCTCATTATTCCTTAAGGTTTTTTTATATCCTCCGCCCACCCAAACGAAGGAGGGAAAGTTTAGGTGTACCTGAAACATGGACACCAGCAAGGGCAGCACATACTATTTGTCCGAAGTCATCCCCAATACATGGAGGTACACGTTAAGAACAATGAAGAAAGCAAAGAGCAAATTATGAATCCAGAACAGGGGAGCACGGAGCGGGATGGAGAAAAGCCCCTCTGTGAACTGCGGACGAATCAAACAAGTGAGCGGTAGCTAAGAGACGCCCCTGAGCCCGGCGACTTCTCGGACGACAACGAGCAGCAGAAGAAGCCCGCGCCCAGACGTCCTTCAAAAGCCAAAGAACTGCGAGAGGCAACTGAGACGCCCCCGAGCCCGAAGACTTCTCGTGAGAGTCACTGATTCTCGGGACGACGAACAGAAAGAGCCGCTGCAACGTGACGGCGAAAACTGGTGACGAAGACGAAGATGATGAAAGACGAAACAGTGCTTGATTGACGAAGGTGTAGTAAAGCAAAAAAACCAAGCGAACCCTCGCAAAACGAGAGCGAGGACAATAAAGCCATATATATATATATATATATGTATGGATGTAATCCCCTCCTTAGAGGACGAGGCGACGAAACAGCTTCCAACACGACGAGACGATACGATATGGAACCAGGCTACTCGAGACACAACAAAAGCACACCCTAAATAACCGCGCTGCATTCGGCTCTTTCACGTTAGCTCAAAGAATTCTGCGTCATGTGGCGTCGCTTCTTCGTCACGCGTCTTCCATTCTCAGTTGTGCCTCCTGCGGCTCTGACTTCTGCGGCTCCGTTTGTTGCACTCGCGTCCGTCCTGTGAACTACTCGCAGTCCAGACACAAGTAGCCTGTCGTTGTTCAACTCCCCTCCATGACTACTGCTCATTCTCAACCACCGACTACTTCAGTTTAAAACCTTGGGAAGGCTTCTTTTGTTGATATGGTTGGCTATATGGGATCAAATCAGGTTTTCCCTCATGTTTACCATGAATCATTTGAAGACCAGGAGGACTGCAACCTTATCAAGAAGACTGATAGGAAGAGTGGCAAGCTGACTCTATTCTTCTTTGTGCTGAAGTTTCCAACCTGGTTAACAAGTTCAAATTCACCCTCATTGAGAAGTTCCAATTAGGACATCCCAAAAAGGAAATTGTTCGAAAGGCTTTTGAAGATCTCAAACTATTGAAACTTTGGAAGATTGGTCTCTTTGATGGGAGACATGTGATGATACAATTATCTAAAGTGGAAGACTATGACAAAATATTTTCTAAAAAGTTTATGAAAATAGAGGGAAAATATATGAAACTGCTCAAGTGGTCTCCTGAATTTGACCCTAGGGTCTCACTGCTTAAGTGGTCTCCTGAATTTGACCCTAGTCAAGAACCACCTATAGTTTCAATCTGGTTTAAACTACCAGGCCTAAAGTTGCACCACTTGAACCACCAAGTCCTCTACTCTATTGGAGCTGCACTAGGGAGACCTATGAAATTGGATACACTCACCTTCAATCAAACCAGGCCTTCGGTTGTAAGAATTCTGGTTGAAAGAGATATCACTCTCCATGATGTGGACGAAATATGGCTTAATACTGCCCACAATGGATATTGGCAGCCAATTATAGCAGAACAAAGACCATACTACTGCAATCATTGTCAACCAATCACTGTAAACTATTTGGGCACACCCCTGTCAAATGCTTCAGGCTTCACCCATATTTGAGATCGGCAGGTCTTAAAAACATCATCCATGTGGGAGAAAATATAGCAGACACTGTTAATCTTTCAGAAACGTCGAATGAGAATTTGACTCATAAGGCTACTCCCCACCAACCAGACCAACAGCTTTTGTCTACTGTTGTTGAGGCAGCTTTTCCTCAGATTACAAATTTTATGAATTTTGTTGTAACAGATGCTAGCAGAAGTGTCTTGAAATCATCTATTGAGAGAGAATCAGGATTAAGGTGTGTTGCAGGCTGAGTCAGATCAGCAGTTTGTCTCCATCACGAATGAGAATTTGACTCATAAGGCTACTCCCCACCAACCAGACCAACAGCTTTTGTCTACTGTTGTTGAGGCAGCTTTTCCTCAGATTACAAATTTTATGAATTTTGTTGTAACAGATGCTAGCAGAAGTGTCTTGAAATCATCTATTGAGAGAGAATCAGGATTAAGGTGTGTTGCAGGCTGAGTCAGATCAGCAGTTTGTCTCCATCAAAGATCCACCTATTGTTCACACGGGACTACCTCTGACAGATGATTGACATGTTTACAAATCTAGGAAGAAAAAGAAAAAAATGTCAGACCTCAGTAACTCTCAGGATGACTGTATCATTGTTTCGGGCGGAAGCCCACATCTCAGTATGTTGCTAGACTCCCTCCCTAGTTGTTTCTTTTTGTTTTATTTTTTGGGGAATACGATTGTAATCCCTATAATGGGCTCTTTGTACCCACTCACTAAAACCTTTCTAACCTCTCTTTTTTTATATATAGATATATATGTATATATAAGCCCAAGGGATGATATATTAAAGAATAAGATACAGATAGATTTGTGTGGGTGGGCCTAAACACTCAACCCACACGGTACAACACAAACCAAAAAATATAAAAGACGGGTACATATAGAAATAAAAAAACCCAAAAACCACCCGGGCATTGAAAAAGTGTGGGTCATCCCAATCTAGTCTTGCCTCTGGCTCTAGTTCTCGGTAGGGATCCAACTAGCAGATTGGTAAGGTGCTGACCATTACCCGTAGTAACCAAAGTATCATTCATAAGACTCCTGAGTTTTAGTAGATCTTCATTCTTCTTCTTCCTCCTGGAAGTGTAAAACTGTCATTTCTCCTTCGAAGAATCAGTCTAATGGGGTAGATATGAAACAGAAGAAATGCCAACAGTAGTACCCACAATAGGTTCTAGAATATGTGAAGCATGAGTTGCCTCTACACCGGCTACTTCTTGAAGTATTGGAATTGCGAGACTCTCCTGATTATCAGTCTGAACACTATCATTTATAGGTAAAGGTCCATCAGTATTGTTTTCTATGGAGTTTGTAGGTGTCAGCATCACATCACTCACAGTAACAGCAGTGTCAGGGGGGTCCTTAGGGGCAGCAGACACCTCATGTCTAGTAGTATCCTCCTCAGGTGGAACTAAAATGTCCACAACAGTGGGGTTAGATCCCTCCTTATTCACTTGAACCTTAGATTTCAAAATATGATGAAGCTTGTGGCATTTAGCAAGTATATGACCAAACATCTTACAGTGGGTACAATATGGGGGTTTGTATTCCATGACGATTTGATGCCAATAACCATTATGAGTTGTGCACAGCCAGACTTCAGTAACATCAGGTAAAGTAATATCAATTTCCACAAGTATTCTGGTCACCGAGAATCTGGTTAGGTTGAAAGTAGGCAGATCTAGTTTCAAAAGATTCCTAAGGATGACTCCAATAGAGTAGAGAACCTGATGGTAAAAAAAATGCAGCTTGAGACCAGTTAAACTAAACCATACCGGTATAGTGGGAGTTTCATGCTTTGGGTCAAAATTAGGAGACCACATAAGTAACTTCATTGATTTGTCTTCGATATTAAGATATTTTTTGGAGAAAATTATGGTGTAGTCTTTAGCCACTGTTAGTTTGATCAACACATGTCTCTTATCCATCAATCTCACTTTCCACTTGTCTACTAGCTTAAGATCATCAACACTTCGAGATAAATTTCATCAACTCTCTTTCTGATAACATCCATAGGAGGGTGTCCCCACTGAAATTTGCCAATAAAAGCAAACTTGAATTTTTCCGTCAGGGTCAAAATTTTTTATTCAGAGAAGAAAAGTATTTTTTTCCCTCATTTCCTACTTCCCTTCTTAATAAAAGAACAATCATTTGTACCCTCACGACATTCCTTATAACTTGAGAGGAATACCACTGCGAATTCCTCCTGCCCACTATGCAGGCAAATGAAACTTTTTTCCGGCTCAACCAAAGAAGAAGGAAACGCCATCAGAGGCTGACGGCGTTAAACTGTTGCGAGATTGCTGAAAGGCAGAGGAGCCGTCGTGCACAAAAGCAGAAGCAACTCCGAAACAGAAGAATCGGGCGCATACGACAGCTGCGAGCGACAGAGGCCGAAACAGAAGAATCAAGCGCAGACGAATGCTGCGAGCGACATAGGCCGAAACAGAAGAATCGGGTGCAGAGAAACGATAGCGACAGAGGAAGACGACAACATGAGCTGTGGATATCGTGACGCGAGCCGCGATAGGAAGTGCAAACGTCAACGTCGACGTAGATGCAGACGCTGGAGCGAAGGTCAACGATGCGAGATCTTCTCCTTCCATTGGCTCGTAAATTCCGATAGAAATCGCCATTGGAAGCCCTAGCGGAGCTCTCGACCGTAGCCGACAACGTATATAATTGATTTATATATATATAAATATATATATATATATATATATTAGAAAGCCTAATGGAGAATATATTAATAAAAAGAATAGTACAAATAGGTTGGATGAAATGGCCCAAATTGGCACCCTAACCACCAAGCACTCAATACACACATAGCAAATACATGTAAAACCCAAAAACCAAGATTAAAATGTAGACATAGAAAATTGTACGCCAAAAGTCTGCCAACACTCGCAAATTCAGTTAGCATGCGAAAGATCCAATTTAGTCTTGCCTCTGCCTCTGGTTCTAAGACGGGAGCCAACTAACAAATTGTTAAGTTTGATGTCATTACGCGAAACAACTAATGTATCATCCATCAAATTTGGTAGTAGAACTCAATTCTTCTTCTTCTTCCTAAATGTATAAACCTGACATTCTTCATCTGAAGATTGACACATGTGATCAGTGGATTGATCCAAAGATGGTCGGACAGGTGTGGCTGTTGCACATCATGAGCCCTATATGCCTGACTAACAGTAACAACTTGTTCAATCTGATGAGGCGGTAGAAACACAATAGAAATATTGTCACCCGTTACAACAATGATAGGTTCTAGGATAGGTGAAGTCTGAAATGTCTCCCCCGCCCCCACCAAAAAAAGTTCCATAGACGGGGAACATACATCATGAGCATTGTGTGGAGGCTGAATGGTTGACATATTACCCGCGAAGATAGTGGCATCTTCAGAAGTTTCATTCTGATGATCAATAGTATCAATAACTTGGAGCAGACCAGGAGGAGTAATCACTATCTCCGGTTGAGCACTTTGCTTCTTTGCTCTTAGATGAAGGTGTAAATGGTGACATTGAGAAATGAAGTGGTCGAACAAACGATAATTCGAGCAATACGAAGAGAGACTCAATCACAACAATTTGCTAATATCCATTGTGTTGTGTGTCTAACCAAATTTCATCGGAAGTGATTGAAGTGATGTCCCTTTCAACAAGTACCGTTTTCAGAGGAACGGGAAAAATTAAAAGTAGGAATATCCATTTTGAGTTGTTTATCATAGACTGAGGCAATAGAGTGCACCACTTTTTGAGTAAAATAATGTAACTTTCAGGCCAGGGAAGCAAATCCAAACCGGAATGATTGGTGGTTATGTCTGTAGGTCAAAATCCACGAACCATTTCAGAATCTTCATTACTTTGTTATCAATCCAGATTAATCTTCTAGCAAATAAGCGTGTGTAGTCCTTTTCATTATTAAATTGAATAAAATTGTCTTCCATCTAAAAGTCCAATTTTTCACTCTCCAAAAAGGAGCATAAAGCTCAAATTTCTTACAAACAAGACCCATTTTGGGATGGTTATAAAGAAATTTCCCGACCAAATTCAGACGACAGGAGGAAGCAAGCTGATTACATTCAGCTTCAGTAAAAAAAATGATTGGCTTCCCATTCTTCTTACCAGATTTATTGATGTCATCCGCCAACACAAATGGAGGGAAGGAGCACGATTTACGAGTATCTGAGGCGTGGACACCCGCAAGGACAACAACATAATATTTGTCTTAAGCTGTCACCAAAAGGAGGCGCGGCAACAGGAATAGCGAAGTTACAGTGAACGAAAGTGCAAAAGCTAAAAGGGTATCAATGGTAACCCCTTCAAAGTCGAGCAAAGGATGAAATTGCAAAAGTGTGAAACTTTCTGCTTTAAACTCGAGGAAAGACGAGACAAGCCCGCGTCCAGGAATCGTCCTTCAAAATAGCCACGACGACGAAGGACTATGGCGAGGCAGCGCTATGAAACAAAGCAGAGGAGTCAAGGTGCGACATCTACGAGCTTGACGAAGCGAGAAAACGTCGAAACAAACGCTAGGGTTCGCCATGAGGAGAAACTCTAGAAGAGCGTGCACAGGAGAAAGAGACGCTGTTATATATATATAAAGCCCAAGGGCTGATATATTAAAGATAAAAATACAGATAGGTTTGTATGGGTGTGCCTAAATACCCAACCCACACGATACAACACACCAAAAAATGTAAAAAATTGGTACATATAGAAATAAAAATAAACCCAAAAACCACCTGGGCACTGAAAAAGTGTAGGTTATCCCAATCTAGTCTTACATCTGGCTCTAGTTCTCGTTAGGAATCCAGCTAGCAGATTGATAAAGTGTTAACCATTACCCGTAAAAACCAAAATATCATCCATAAGACTGTCGTTATATATATATATATATATATATAACAAAAATGGCACAAATGTAGTAGCCGTTGGGATGTTTCTGCTTAAGAAACAAGTGTCTCTTTCGACCCAAAAAAAAAAGGTCGAATAGACCGAGAGAGCGACAGAAGAAATGAAGCCGCAGAGGAGAGGAAAGAGGGTTTGTTTCCAGCGCAAAATTGTGGTTTGTCTGTGAGCGAAAGAAGAAGAAGAGGAAGAAAAAGGAATCGTTTGTATCTCTCTTACATGATCGACATCGAGCCCTAGCTGAAGAGAAATGACACTATGCTCACATGCAGAGGGAAAGGAGAATGCTCATGTGTGCAGTGAGTAGAATCTCACATGCTGAAAAAGGAGGCAACGTTGAGTGTATACTTAGCGTCGGGTCATGACTAGACCGAATGTGTGAGGAAGATGGAAAAGGTGCGCACATTATTCTGGGTTGAGCCAAGAACGAAGGCAAACAAAGAAGGGAGCTCGTATGTGCATAAGGGTAGGATAGCCAACCGAAGAATATAAAGGTGGATTTCAAATTTTAGTTAAGTTAAATAATATAATTATATTTATATATATA
>NW_018164951.1:2196168-2196599 GCF_001263595.1 Phalaenopsis equestris | reverse complement strand
TATATATATATTTTGAAAAGCCCAAGGGCTAAATCTATTAAAATAGGAAAGGTACATAAAAGTTGTATGAGAGGGCCCAATAGAGACACTCCACCCATACGATACAACACAAAAAAGAGGTATCAAAACAACAGAAAAGAGTAGCTAGTGACGAGCCAGTTTAGTTTTATCTCTGCCTCTAGTTCTAAGGCGAGATCCAGATAACAAATTGTTGAGAGCCGAGTCATTTCCCGAAGTAACCAAAGTATCATCCATTAGGTTCCGAAGCTGAAGTTAAGCTGAAGTTTGCCTCCAATTGCCTCCAATTTTCTTCTTCCTCCTTGAATAGACATGTCATTCCTCCTCAGAAGACTGACTCGTCTAATCATCGTGTTGGTAAACAGAACGCCGGGCAGATAAAAACTGATGAGCACCAGAAGAAGGATTGTAAG
>NW_018164951.1:2194696-2196104 GCF_001263595.1 Phalaenopsis equestris | reverse complement strand
TGTCTCAATGTCTCATCTTCACCTAATGCTTCCTGCAGCTGAGGAGGGTTTGAAAGTGTAGGTTGCTCAGCAGGGTCATCCAGCTTCTCATCGATCACAGAAATAGTATTTTTAGAGGGAGGATCCACAGGGGCGATTAACTCAGACACCATAACTTGTTTTGTGGTAGTTTTCTCTTCAGATGGAACAGATATATCCAAAGCAGTGATGTCAGATCCATTCTTATTCACTTGCTCTTTAGATTTCAAATTAGGATGAAGCTTATAACATTTATCAAGATTGTGCCCAAACATCATACAATGAGAACAATAAGGAAGGTCTATGCTTCAAAACAATTTGTTGTCAATATTCATTGTGAGTTGTGCCCAACCAGACTTCAGTAACATCAGGTAAAGTAATATCTCTTTCAACAAGTATTATGGCTACAGAAGGTCTGGCTAGGTTAAAAGTGGGTAGATCTAGCTTCAAAGGGTCCCCAAATATGGCACCAATAGAGTAAAGAACCTGATGGTGAAAAAAGTACAGCTTAATATTAGGTTGACTAAACCATACCGGTTAGGAGGTTCATGATTGGGGTCAAAAATTAGGAGACCACTTAAGTAGCTTGATTGATTTACCAACAATGATGAGGTATTTTTTTGGAGAAAATTCGAGTGTAGTCTTCAGTCATGGTTAATTTAATCAATACATATCTCTCATCCATGAGCCTCACTTTCCACTTTCCTGCTAATTTGAGATCATCAAAACTTTTCCTGATAACTTCCATAAGTGGGTGCTCCCACTAAAATTTTTCAATAAGAGCAAACTTGAATTTGTCAAGCAGGGTTGAAATTTCTAACTCCTAGAAAAAGAGTATTGCTTTCACACTTTTTCTGCTTGCATTCTTAATAAATGGGCAGACACAATCACCTTCCTGTTGCTCCTTATAACTTGAGGGGAAGACAATTGTCGTCTCCCTCTGAGAATTACCCACCACGTGGGCAAAGGAGATTTTGTTAGGTTCAACCATAGACGAAGGAAGCTCCATCACAGCAAATCATAGAAATCACAACAAAAAAGCTCTGCCCGGCAATTGTCGAAGCCGCAGAACTCGCAGCTCGACGAGGCAGAGTTGCAACAAACAAGAGCGAGAGGAGAACCAGGCAGACGAGACGACGAAGACGGGCCGAAATATCAGGACGACCGCGCAGACGAGACGACCAAACAAACGAGCCGAAAGGTCGGGACGACCACGCAAACGAGACGACGATTGCGGCTCGCAGCTCGATGTCCACAGAAGCAGCTAGACGTGACGACGGTGAAGGAGGAGTCGACGAACGCAGGTCATCTTCGAGCACGATCAAGCCAGGGAATCGCCATTGGGCGAAACCCTAGCGGAGCAGCTCGATCTCGCCACCGACGCCATCTA
>NW_018164951.1:2184259-2194617 GCF_001263595.1 Phalaenopsis equestris | reverse complement strand
TATATATTTGTGTGTGTGTTTATTTAAATTGTGTTAATAGAAAGCTTACGTGAATTGAGAACAAAGCTATTAAGTCCCAAATTTGAGGGGGTGGAACGAGAATTTTTTGAACAAGGGAAGAGGAAGAATTGCGGGTAACCAAAAGACCTTAAAGGTATGTTTAGGATTTTTTTCATTAAGTTATTTAATGAATTTAATATGTGTGTTATTTATATAAGTCAATTAAAAGTCATATTAAGGCAGAACCCTTTAATTGAAGAACATTTAACCATGAATTAAAAGCTGATAAATTCTTGGGATTTGAGGAGATGAATCAAGACATTCAAAGAAGGATAACGTAATGGTTTATTAGTTAATACGTTAGTTATATATATTAGTTAATTAAAAGTGTTGTTTATTTCATATGATCAATTTTATGGATTAATTTTAGTGATTCTAATTTATCAAACAGCTGAATTAAAGGATGATAGAGAGATTGAAAATTGTTTGTGCTAGAGGAAGTGAAGTGATGGGATATGCATTTCAGAGATCCTTTAAGCAAGTGTGATTATTTACTTATTGGCATTAAATTAATGATTTATTTAGAGGTTAGATCACAAATTGATCAAAATACAATAGTTTAAAAACAAATATCTCAATCATGTTTTGCATTTTAACAGTTCGAAATATGTCTCACAAATGGAAGGAAACTAGTTTACATATGAAAGTACATTTAAATGAATTTAAGTCAATATAAAATAATAAAGACTCAAGTCAATTAGAATTTACCCCCAGATGTTACTGGTTTGGGATGCGATGCACTCAGGCACAATAAAGAAAATAAAAATGGTAAAGATGTACCTTCGGATGCAATTTTTTTTAGGGTACATACGAGTACAATTTTCAGGATATCTTTGGGTATGATGGTGATTCTGATACGAGTTCTTAAATAAGATGATAATGATCATTAATTAAATCAAAACAAGAATGATTAAATTTAAAATTAAAACTTACAGTTTGATTAAGGAACTAAATTTCTTGTGGTCATTCATTCATAGCATTTACATAATAATTTAATACACATTAAAATTACAATTGCTCACTAAGTCGTGAAAACTTACTTTTGAAATAAATATTTTACTTTCAAGAAAAAAAAACTATAGAATAATATGTCTACCATGAGAAACTTAGTTTATATGAAGACTACAGTTGATAGGTTTCATATTATGATGTGATTGTAATTTCTTTTTGGATTTTTTTCTTCAGGGTAGTGATAGCACGGTTATATCTTGGTTTGATTTATATATAATATAATTGTGATTTCTTAATAAATCTTTTATAAATTGAAATTTCTAGAAATATGTGTATAGCTATTGAAATTTTAATACCATCTAATTGTAGTTCATGATTTAGTTAATACTAAGATATCAGGTCAGGTTGTGGCAATGACATCCTGAAACTCTCTTAATAAGACCTGCACTATGTGTGATATCGACTCCACAAACGCACTATTTTTTAGAAACACCCATGCTAGTCCTAAGGTGCTTCTCTCAAGACCTACAAAAGTTAGCTCATAGCACTATCATCTCAAGCACGATAAATACGTTCATTACCTCAAAGTCTTTCCAAGATGAAAATATGATGTGTTTGCATACTTGATGAAGAAATATATGTCCTTATAGCCAACATGATGTGTGTGTCAATCATACTGACAAGGGCGAGCCAATAGGATATGAAAAACTCTCATAGATATCAAGTCACACCACCTGATTTTAGAACACGTCTCTGACATAGAACTCAACTAGGCATCTCCTACTAACTGTGATCTCATTCCCTTTCTTTAAACAAGACAAAGAATATGGATGAACATGTTTCTGTTTGGTAAGACAACTTATCTATCATTTGGGTAGATACCATGTTCTCATAGCTGATTCTATCAATATGATAAGAATGTGCACCTTTTCTTTCCGGTACAAGTAAAAAAAATTATTATAGTGAAGTCGCTATTACTATCTTATGTCAACTTGAAGAATCTAGAAAACCCCTGCCATCTCCCTCTCATTAGAGGAAAATTGATACTTCTCTCTGACATTCTTATTTTCTCTTGGCCCTAGTGTCACGGTTCATTTCTTTCACCGCTCACTAATCAGTGAAAAAGATCACTCTTCGATTTGATCACTCAAATGTTATATGCTAAAGCCATAACACTTGAAGTACTTCCAAACTAGTAATAACTCAGTTCTAATGGGTCCATCTTTTCTCCACCATAGGTTGGTTTCTCCTCATGAGTGGTCGGCTTGGGTGCTCTGGTAAATATGATTTGATTGTTTGATCCTAAAGTTAAGCTTTGTTTGTAAGGTGTGATGGTCCCCTAGTGACGATATTATTTCTCCACATTCAAAGCAAAGATTTTTATGCTCCTCTTTTACGATAAGACTACAACTATAATGCATTACTAATAGAGGACTTCAATCATCTAAAATAACTCGTTATTGTATGTTTCTCTGGTTCAACCAACTCACATTTCAACATAAATTAATCAAATTTGGCCAAATACTCCTCAGAAGAAACACTCTTGTAAGCTGTGAAATTTTAGGAATATGTCCTACTGATAATGTGGGGATGGTATTTATGCTATATTTCATTTTCATCTTAGAGCATGTAGTGATCTAATTTTTTTCTTCTAGTAGTCTAAAATGCTTCAGATTCAACCACCATAAGGACATATTATTCTAGAATTTGATGGCTATTAATTTGACTTTTGGCTTGAGGAACGTCCTTGTACGCAAAAATTTATTCAGCTATTTGGAGCACCTTAATGAATTTGTCTGGATCAAAAGCATCAAAATCTGGTAAGTTAATATTCACCCCAAAGTCAGTGTCTCTCTTTTAATGTTAAATATCAAGACATCGGCGTATTGATTCTTCATCATTAGAAACTTTTTAATGAAGAAAGATTGATTTTCCCCTCTCGATCTGGTCAGTTACCATTATAACTATGGGTTACCTCTCTAAGTTGCCTCCTCTTAAATACAACAAGGCTTTGTTTTAGTAGGGAGGGTATCCCTTCGCATATTTTTCATTGTAAGCTCTTAAACACCTGTTTACATGTTCCTCAGCGGGAGCATGATATCTCTTTCTCCCAATTAGAGTTCCAACCAAAATAGGAAGGCAGTTTTGGGTGGTCTAAAGGTGAGAGGGTGAGGATAGATGAATTAAGTAATGTGGATATAAATTTTAAAATGGGGAAAATAAATTCTTGAAGTTTAGGGTTTATTTAGCTCTAATACCAAATGACATCGATCTAGGGTTACTAAACAGTGTGAGAAGTCCAAGGGGATAGTTAACAGAGTTGCACGAATGTGACGTGGAAAATTGAAGGCAATAGCGGGACAACCATTGCAACCGATGGCTACATAGCAGGTAGACAGCAGCTGCAGCGGGTACGCAAAGAGGGTTGATAGTGTTGGAAGATAGTCGAACGTCCAAGAAAGATCACCACTCAGATCCAATCATATCATAGTCACACTACATGAAAAAGATCAATGATACAATACCCCCACAAAGAAAAACAATAGAGAACTATCTTTGTTGCATAAAACCAAAACAACCAATCCCAAATTAGTCCATAACAAACATATAAATATTTATCAAGTAAAATAACCTAATATTGGTGCTAATTTATGAAAAAAGAGAAGCTAAGGGTGCTGGCCTATAGCCCTAAGTGGCTGGAACGTGAGCCAATTAATGATCCACAATTTCTGAGAATCCCAACCCCATCTGGTTCTCGGGTCAGGTGATGACCTAGAGCATAGGCATAATAAAGATATATCATGAAGTCCAAGCTCAATTGAGCCGCTTAGTTTTGAATGTTCTAGAATATTATATCGATTCATTATGACAAGTGAAAAACATATTCTCATCTCAATTTATTTATTTCATTATAGCTCAGAATTATGATTTACCCACTGAATTGTGTTAAAATGCATCATTGTTATATAATCAATATTATAGGATAAAAACTTGTAAACTAAATGAGTGAGAGAAGTGTAAATTGCAGACATGGAGCTACAACAGCAAGTTATTTATATATTATAAGTTTTGTACAAACAAAAATTGGTCTAATTTTATTTTAAATAGAATAATGTTTATAATTCAATGACTCTTTCGATATATTGAAATTAAATAAGAAAAATTAAAAACAAAACAGTTTTTATATTATTTAATACTCCGTTCAATGATTTATTCTCATCTTAGTATAACAAGCTCTCAACATGGCCCGTAATAGCAACATAACAACTTCAAGTCTGCCCTTTAGCATGAGAATGTGGATCATTAAGAAGGGAAAAGTAAAGAAAGCATTCAAATAATAATAAATAAAAAAATTATAAGCATCAGTCTTCAACTGCCACAAAATACCTTGCATTTTCCTTCAGCCATTTTCGTAATCATATTTCTTCGTTGTTTGGTGCTATTGGTGGCGTCAAATATGCCAACCTGTACTCAAATAAGCATATTTGAATGAAAAAAAGGTCAAACTTGCAGGAAAAAATAAACCATTTTACCTGACCTCCTTCCTGCATCCACGATAACATATCATCCATTGCTAAGGCCGCAACCTACAATCATCATCAAATGAAAATGCAAAATTACAAAGAAGATGAGTCATTCACCTCTGCAGCTTAATTTCATTAGTAGCTTATGAAATAAAGCTACTTTTGCTCAACACTTAAAAGGATATAAAAGAAGTTTAAGCAGAATTCCAAGTTGAGAAGACTACATCCACAAAAAGTTTTCCCATAGTGAAAATAAAAAGATGTTCATGGAAATATAATAGAAAAGTAACAACATGCACAAAAATCACGATATGCCAAAAATTTTGACAAAGCTTTCCAGTAATAAAACGACTTTTGAAACATAGATACTAAGAAACATAGAAGACAACTATAAAACGGGAACTCTTCTAACCTCATTCCGTGCTTCCACACCTTCTGCATTGTCCCCTCGAAAAAAATCAGCACCCTATAATCAAATGACTCTTGTCAAAAACCAAAACATTAATGACGAACACATGAGCACAAAAGGAAGAAACTGATGAGCGATTGGAAGAAAAAATATTGAATTTCAAATGGATGACAGAAATAAAAATGTAAAGAAGGAGCCAGTTGAACACTAATTGAATTGCCTTGAAATAGATCACAGAAAATAAAAATCAATCGGAGCACCTCTAACAAACCATGCGTGTGACTAGATTGTTGCACTTAGCCAAAGGCAATATATTTCATCTTAATTTGAGTCCAAAAATAATTTATACTGGAATTTTGGGGCATTTTGAAGATAGAATCCCCTGACGTGGGCGCTAGTTGCACCCCTAGTGCAGGGCGCCAACAGCGCCCAAATGGGGGCGCTAAAACAGCACCTAGGCATGGGCTTTTCAAACCGCAGGGCCAGTAACCCCACTAAGCATAGCAGAAACGGGAGAGGGAGAACGCGAACCTCGCGGAGTACGATAAAGGGAGAACCCGGGCAAAGGTGGAAAGGATCACGAAGCAACAGGGGATCGTGGACTATTGCGATCTAGGAGGAGCATCACGAGGTTGTCGCTCTAGGAGGTGTTTTATGGATCTTCTTGGCTTCTCATCCATTCCTTTTGTGTAGAAGTTTCCTTTGTCCTATGGAGTTGTCCTCTGTATGTGGGGAAGCAGCTATAATGACGCTGTCTTCAGATCTCCTGTGTAAAATCTCTTCCCTCTTGTTAGATTTTTCTCTGATAATAGTTAGTGCTTCAGTTGTATCCTATTCCGAGGTGGTGTAGTATACTTCCTATCTCATTCGCTCCTTCTCCCCAAACTTTCTCCTATCACTCCACTTAACCCCAAATCCCTCCACCTCACTACTGTCGCCTCCACTACTTCCCCCACGACCTTTTTGTCCCTCTCCCGCCTACCTACATTCAATCAAACACCATCCCAACTTACCCCACCACACCGCCAACGCCGCCAACGCCTTCGGATCTCTTTTTACACTCCTAACCAGAGATTCGTCTATTATTGTATTTCCTTTCTTTTTGATTTGTATTGTAATCTTATTTCTATATTAATAAAAGTTTATTTTTTGTGTTTGTATTGTTTTTCCTACTAGTTCCAGTATCATTTAGTATCAGAGATAGTCCTATCCTAGTCTTATCCTAAGATTTCCTAGCATCTGTCATCTGTCTCTACCCAATACACCTCCATCAATTTTTTTTTTCCTTCTGATTCCAAACTCTAGCTATGCCACCGTGGAGAAATACACAGGACTCGACCCGGAAAAAATTCACAGAGAAATCTATCGTCTGCAACGGAGACTAGAAGGGTTGGATGAAAAAAACCAGATAGAGATTACCTTCAATCGTAATCGAGAGAGTCAAAGAGAAGACAGGGACGAGGAGATGAATCCGTTCCACAGTGAAGATCACAGTGACAGGGAATATCGACCACATCGTTTTGGTATTCAATATCAAAGAGGCTGAGACAAGAGACCCCTTATGGAGGACAGCAAAACTTTGGCATGAAGATGGACCCAAAATTTGAGGGAGGTATGAATCTCGATGAGTTTATTAACTGGCTATCATCAAGTAAACGAATTTTCAAATATAAAGATGTACCGGAGGACAAATAAGTCAATCTAGTTGTAATTAAACTAAAAAAAATATCTCCTTATGGTAGAATAATTTACAAAAGCAGAGGATAAGAGAAGACATTGAGAAGATGACTAAGTGGGAGAAGATGAAGGCTGCAGAAAAAGTACCTCCCACTCCACCATCATTAGGATATGTTTCTGAAACTTCACAACATATAGCAGAGAAATTTTTTAGTTGAGGAGTTCATAGCCCAATTCGACCACTTGCTGAAATGCGAGCTGACGGAGCCAGAGGGACATACGATAGTCAGATATTTCGAGAGTCTGAAATTCGTCATTAGCAACGCGGTACAATTGCAGCCATATTGGACGCTAGGGGATGTCCAGACAATAGTATTGAAGGTAGAAAGACAACAGAAGCAAAGCAAGCAACAATCATCATTTAGGCAACAACCTTCAAGCAAGCAGCCACCTACACTCACCATGACCAAGAAGAGCACCCCAAGAGAGACTAGCCAGCCCGAACACCGGAATGACAATCTGAATTAAAGCAAGAAGAAGCAAGAGAAAGGTAGCCCCTCCAAAATTGTACCAGCCAAAAAATATTTCAGATGTCATGGTTGCGGCCACATTGCCTCCAGCAGAGTAGTCTCACTTATTGATCAGGGCGCCATGAAAGAAATTAGCAATGAGGAGAAAGCTTAGGAACAAGATGAGGAGCATCAGCTTTCCCCATATGACGAAGAGGCGCTCCCGCTACAAAGTGAACGAAACGATATGTAATTTCATCATTGACGGCGGAAGCAAAAAAAAATATAGCATCAACGCAGATAATAGAGAAATTGAGACTCGCAACTCAGAAGCATTCCTAGCCATTGAGACTCGCAACATCAACTGGAGAGACTTAGTGGTATTTTTTATTGGGGGTCAGCTAAAGGACCTGCTATGATGTGACATAGTTCTCATGGTTACCTGCCACTATTTGTTGGGACGATCATGACAGTTTGATCGGAGGACAGCACAACGGATATATAAACACGTATTCTTTCACCAAGGACGAGAAGTGCATCAGCCTCCTTTCTTCGACGGAGCCTGAGGTCACAAGATCCCTTATCAGCATAACAGCGTCAATGAAACCAGATTCAGTGGCGACATAGAATGAATGGACAGAGATATCGGCTCCTAACATGACACAAATACGATAGAGAAGATATCCGAGCCTCATAGTCGATAGTGTATCACCAACTCCACCATACGGCAGGAGGGTTCAGGCACTCTCACGACACACAAGACTGAATCACCTGTGAGCTACTATGGGAAAATTCAACAGTAAGTGTGGGGCACACGTTCCACAAGATGGGATTCATGTGGATTTTTGTTCGTACGTGAGAAAAGACCCTGGGTACTTCGAGAGAAAACGCAGTCGCCAATGGGATCCAAAGGGGATTGACGAAAAAACAAAAGTTTCGACCTATGAAATTGAAGCTCCCCCAACCCTGAGAGACTGATGCAGGTGCTAACTGCGCCCTAACGTAGGGCACCAATAGTGCTCTAATGCAGGAGATGGGCGCTTCAAACCGTTGGGCCAGAAACCCCCGCTAAGCATCTCAGAAGCGGAAGCAGAAGATCGCGAACCCTAGTAAAGGAGCGAGAAGGGGGAAAGGATCGCGAAGCAAAAGGGGATTGCCAACTCTCGCAATCTGGGAGAAGCATCACGAGGTTGCCGCTCTATGAGATGTTATTTGGATCCTTCTTGGCTTCCCACCATCCCTTTTGTGCAGAAGTTTCCCTTATCACGTGGAGTGTATAAATTGTTGTCCTCGATGTGTGGGGAGGCAATTCTAGTGGTGTTGTCATCAGATCTCCTATGTGGAGTCTCTCCCCACTTGTTAGAGTTATATCTGATGACAGATGGTGCTTCGGTCGTATCAAGTTCCGAGGTGGTGTAGTATACTTCTAATCTCCTTCACTCCTCAATCTTTCTCATACCACTCCACTTAGCCACCTACCACCCCAGATCCCTCCACCTCACTACCACCACCTCTAATTCCCCCACAACCTTGTTGTCCGACCTAACTACACTCAATCAAACACCATCCCAACTTACTCAAGCCACCACCCCGCCGTCCCTACCTTTCCTATCACCCCGCCGACGCCGACAACGCCATCGGATTTCTTCCTACCATTCTAACTGGAAATTCGTCTATTGTTTTATTTCCTTTTAGTTTGAGTTGTGTAGTAATCTTCCTACTACTCTAATAGCAACGAAAAGTATGCTTTTTGTGTTTCTAACGTTCTTCCTACTAGTTCGGTATCATCCCTGCTAGTTAAGATTGACTTTATCATCAGGACATTTTAACATTCGAAACATTTATACTTAAAATAAGAATTTAAGAGCTCCGTTTTGACAGTTATTAATACAATTTATAGTAATCACATATGTCATAGAAATACTCATTTGAATTATTTTGATCAACCTTGTCAACTTTATTAGTTTATTGTTTGTTCAGAGTGGATTGGGTTCATGTAGTTACGTATCATTTTAGTTAATTTTTTATATTTGTTATCTTACAAATCTTATCAACTCTATTGTTATAAGTAGAGAATCAGAATCATAGGTTGAACTCATCAATACATTTTGCGAGTGTAACAAAACCAAAAGTTTTTGTTCTAAAATGAATTTTCTTTATAAGAGGCATTGAAGGCAGTATGTAAGTGGACAAAAAAAGCCTTTTGTGAGCTCATTGAAGAGCTTTCAATCTTCAATCTCTAATGACCAGCTATATTAGACCAAGAATATGAATTTAAACATCATTCTCTAATGCAATTCTTGTCATCTCCAAAACTCATGATGTAAAGGATCGAACTTGTGGCCTGGTCAAGAACATGCATGTGTTAAGTTTGGGTTTTATATTGTGAAAATAAGCTTAATTTTTCTTTTTAAAGATTGCATAGTGCATACCTCTCAAAGCGATCCAAGTTTGAATTTATCTTTTTTTTTTTTTTAGTTTATGCAGCATTCTCAAACCCTATGTTCAAACATTTAACATCTTGGACAAAGGCACACGAGAATGTGTTCAATTTAATAGATGACACAATTTAATGAAGATCTATGTTTTTCAAGGACTTGCATGACTTTTAAGTAGTTACATCTAAGTTGAAAATCATGTCATGAAATTTGTGTAAAATATAAAATTATCCAACTTTTCTTTGCTATTTGTATCACTTTCCGTTAATATTTTATCATTAGGTCATGCACAAAATTTTCTTCTAATTTAACAATCACCTATTGCGAGCTTGCATGTATATATGTTGTAGATCGAATGATATTTCTCTTGTAAAATGGAATTCTGCCACATCTCAAGTGTTCATCCATATATAGTTATATTTTAGCAAAGTGTGCAATCCAAGGAATCAATTCTCCAATATATAGTAAGGGGGTCTCTCCATTTTCACATTCACTTATATTCATGTAGTCTTTTGTGTGGGTTCTTGATAGTTCTGAAAGGGCCATGCTCACATTCTTAAGCAAATTTCAAGTTCTTGCAGTCCCCTTCAAGTTTTCATAATAGTTCTTGCTCTAATTTAGCTCTTGATTTGCATGTTCATTCTCATTTTATGACTTTTATAATTTGACATTTAGCTTCATATTATTTTAATTTCTCAAATTAAATTCAAATGTTCTGAATTCATCATGTTTAAGTCATTTGTCAATGTGAAATGCGACGGCGGTCTAGCATTTACTTCCCATGTAGGGA
>NW_018164951.1:2180886-2184129 GCF_001263595.1 Phalaenopsis equestris | reverse complement strand
TAGGGAAACAATTAAGAGAATGTTGGGCATGCCCATCACTCCACGAAAGGCATGTATAACACCAATTTAGGATTTCAATTGATAAAGGAGTCATTGTGTTGTACGATTTGGAGAAATGATAAAAAAGCTAAAAGAAACTATTTGCAAAAGGAAAGAGGGTAGTTATTGTTGCTCTTGGATAAAAAAATAATAATAAGAGATACGTAGGGGTCAATATACGGATGTCGAAGGGGTTCCATTATTTGCTCTCAATAAAGCCACATACATACCATTTATAGAGAATATTATAGCACTCCAAAGGGAGAAAATCAGAGGAATACAATCTCCAATAATATAAAATCGCACCAAAAGTCTTGTAACAAAAATTTAACAAATTATTTATACTAAGGAAACAAGTAAACCAAACTCTAATTCTTAAATATAGTAAATAGGATGCCCTAAGGCTAATCAGCCCCCATGAGGTGAAAAATCCTCGAACTGGTCAGTTCTGAATTGGCTAGGCTCAGTTCCCCGCCTCCATGTCATGTTTATGTCAATGTATGTGAGGTGTCAACCAGGCATGGAAGTCTTCCATCCACCACACCATTAAAAAAAAAAAACATCTACGGGTCTTCATCCTACAAAAAAGCTTTTTTTTAAGACAAAATTTTCACGTTTAGTCAAGCAAGATGTGTATGAAATGCTAATTTTAGCATACCATAATTTTCATCTCCCCGTCATGCCAAGAATTTCACCAACACGAAATAACTTGCAAATATAAGGTTTTATAGCCGTATCAAGAAAAAAGATCAAGGGTACTTATTTTAGCGTCATAGAAGAGTTACATTTTTGCACTTATACCTTGTGCGGACAAATTCAACAAATATGACGGTAATGACAAGTGAATTGCATCTAAAATTGATACACGCAAGGATTTATTTTTCTTTTCCTTTCGTTCTTGATTCTTTACTTTTTATTTAGAAGCAAAAGAAGAATGAGAATGGAATAGGGATATTGATAGTGGAGAGTTTTCTTGCTCTCTGTTTGGAGAGAGAAAGGGAGAGAGATAGAGATAAAAGACAGAATTAATAAGGTAGGTGAAGTGAAGAGTTTTTTCCTCATTGTTTGAGAGAGAGAGAAGGAATAGAGTTAGAGGTAGAGATATAGAAAAAAGAGGAAGCGAGGCATGACTATTGTTGTGTGTGGTGACACGAGTAAGCAAAAGCAGAGTTGATCAGAGAAGCTCACTAGAGTTGGGAAAGAAGCATCAAAAGTTGTGGTAGAGGAGAACAGTGGATTTGTAGAAGGATGGTGGCTTAGGTGAAGGTCTACTTGTTGTAGAGTAACAAGATCGACAAGTGTTTGAAGGAGTTGCAGCTAAGTCATGAACAAGGAGGACTACAAGCAAACGGTTTGTAAAAAAGAGCTAGAGTATACAACAACAAAAAAGCCTTAATCCCACTACATGGGGTGGCTACATGAATCCTTTTTCCATTGTGCCCTATTTAGTGTCATATTTTCATTTAGTTCTAATAAATTAAGATCATTTTTTATACAATAAGCCCAAGTCTTTCTAAGTCTACCTTTGTCTTGCTTAATATAAATTGAATCTTAAACATCTACTATCCTAATCGGATCATCAGATGGTTGACATTTAATGTGACCAAACCATCTAAGACGGCTAAGACGCATCTAAGACGGCTCTCTCTAATTTTGTCCGTCACTGGAGCTACACCAACCCTATCACGGATATATTCATTTCGCATTTTGTATCTAAGTGTAAAGCCACTCATCCACCTAATCATTCTCATCTTGGCAACAATTACCTTAGTATTATGCTTCTCTTTTAAAGGCCAAAGTTCAGCTCCATAGGGCATTGCAGGTCTCACAACCATCTTAAAAATTTTTCCTTTAAGTCTACGCAGTACTTTTCTATCATACAAAAGGCCCGAAGCATTCCTCCACTTCAACCAGCCAACTTGAATTCTACTATTAACATCCCTATCTATATCACCATTGTTTTAAACAATTGACCCGAGATATCTAAATCGTTCACACCTTTTAATAATTTGATCACCCAAAGTCACACTTCTGTCACTAGAGCTATTAATTACATTCCATGTATTCAGTTATAGTTCTACTTAAATGAAGACATTTAGACTCCAACGTAGACCATCATAATTCAAGTTTTTCCTGGGATTTTTCTCTCGTTTTATCCACGAGAACGATATCATCAGCAAAAAGCATACACCAAGGTACATCCTCCTGTAGATGTCCAGTAAGACCATCCATAATTAAAGCAAAAAGATATGGGCTTAAAGCCGATCCCTGATGTAATCCAACAGAAATAGGAAAATATTTTGTCAATCCTCCTTCAGTTTGAACACAAGTAACAGCTCTAGTATACATATCTTTAATGACTTGAATATAAGTCTTATCAACACATTTCTTCTCGAGAACTCTCCAAAGGATATCTCTTGGAACCTTATCATAAGCTTTTTCTAAATCAATAAAAATCAAATGTAGATTCTCCTTATTATCTCTGAACTTCTCCATCAAACCTCTCAATAAATATATAGCTTCCATAGTTGACTTGCCCGGCCTAAATCCAAATTGATTACAAGAAATCTTTGTGATGTGTCTTAACTTATGTTCAATTACCCTCTCCCATAACTTTTAAGTATGACACATTGTCGGTCAATTTTTTTTTTTTCGATTGATAGATTTAGAAAAATATGATATATGAAAATAATTTTTGAGATTTAATTTAAATATAAAAGATATATAGTTGGGTTTTGAAAGTAGTGTGTTGTAGTTTTTTGAAAAATGAGACCAAATGGATCTCATTCGTCCAATAGTTTGCAAAATCGTGCCTGATACCGCGAATACTACACCTTCCCGAGAGATAAGTGTAGACCTCAGTGATAGACCCAATCCTGCAAACTAAGAGATTTGTGACATCCGTTTGGTCTGCGAACATTTTATATATGACCGACAAATTCCCCTATTTAATACAAAGATTAAATAGGGTTTATTTTACCTGGGTTCCAAGTTCCCTATAGAGGCAAGCCCCTATAGTTAATTACATCCCAAATGACGGGAGTCACTTGAGAAAACTCTCGATAATGATCAATGGTTCTAGTCTACAAGAATTCAAGGTTCAGGTTTTCGAGGTAGGACGTAGAAGGGCAAATGGGAGTGGCTCAAACATGAACAGTTATTTCAGGAGTCCAAAGGAAAGAAAAGGTAGGGGATGCCACAGAT
>NW_018164951.1:2179064-2179917 GCF_001263595.1 Phalaenopsis equestris | reverse complement strand
AAAGTGATATCGTATTCAGTACCTGCATAATGTGTTAGAGCAAGAGTAATTACAATAAAATAAAAGAACGACAACAAATAAAATGTATCTGCGTACGTGACGTATCTGCTGCTGTTCTTCCTGTTGCATGTTTAACTCACAAAACACAATATAATTTGCAGGGATTTAAATAAACTTGCAAGTAAACTAAACAAGACAAGAAAACTCAGCATGAAAGTCAGAAAAGAGAGTCGTATAGATCAAAAGCAAACGAAACATTTAGCCACATATGAAAGATCAGGACTGAGTATAAGAAGTTGGTAAAAGTGGGGGCTCAGAGCTGGGCTGTGTGCTTCCCGACCTTGAACAGGAGTTACCGGCCCAACAATCTACAGAAGGCAGTTCTTAACCTCAATCCAAGTGACTAGCCGTGGACCTTTATAAATTTTCATAGAAAGATTTTCATGCAAAAGTTATTATTCAAGTCTTTTTTATTCAGAGTTCTTTTAATCATGCAAAAGAAATTTTTATTTTATTTTTGTAAATATTTTGCAAAGTCGTACAGTCCACAGACTAGTCACTCTAATCGTGCTAGAACTACTGACAACCTAAGAGTGTCGGGGCAACGATCCTACCAAGGGTCGGCGAATAGCATCATCGATCCTTTCCTCTCTTTTATAGAAGATCCTTGAGGTAGGAGATACTATTCTAAATAATTTCACTTCGTATCTCTCATTTAAGCACACATAAGCAATATCGTCATCGCCCTCGCCACCTAGACCCTAGACTTATCCTAGTCCGATGATACATATGTGGCGTTAAGAAATTTCCCTAATTGCCAGGAGGATTTGAGTGTAATATCCAAACTCAAATC
>NW_018164951.1:2156712-2174835 GCF_001263595.1 Phalaenopsis equestris | reverse complement strand
CGATATTAAGATCACTAAAGTCGATCATATTTTCAGAAACTTCATTAAAAAGTTTATCAAAGTAACTCATCCATCTATGTTAAATATCTTTTTAAAGGGAATATTCTTATATAAAAAATACATTTTAATTTTCATCTTTGATACACTTTACCCGAACAAAATTTTTATTTTCTTATCTCTTTGCTTGACTAATTTATACATATATATTTCACCCCCTTTAATATCTAATATATGATAAAGATTATTAAAAATAAAATTCTTAGCATCACCAATTATTTTCTTAGATTCCCTACGGAACATCTTTTGTTTTTTTATTCAATTGTTCAACCTTTTACATCTAAACAAACCATTTTTTATAACATAACTTCTTATATTTTATCTTTTCTTGCATATTATTATTCCACTACCGACTTTTTTTATTTATAAAAACTTTTTCTTTTAACTTTTCAGGTATATCTATTGCCACTTGTCTAATAGTGGTTGTTCATTTATCCCATATAAAATTAGCTTATTTATGAACATCTCAAACATTGAAATCTTGAAGTTTACTCATAAAGTAATTTTAGTTGTCTTTTAGGTGTCCCCATCTAATTCTATGATAACGTTTAATTATATTTTTTTATCTTCCAACTCATCTTAAAATTTAGAATTAATAATCAATATTGAGTACTTAAATTTTCATTTAGAATAATTTTGTAATTTTTACATTTTCAAAGATCTATTTTTCTCATAAGAAAATAATCAATTTGTGTTTTATTAGATCCATTCTTATAAGTAATAATATGCTCATCTCTTTTTTTAAATAAAGAGAACCTACTGTGCTACCACAATTATAAACATGATAGAATATGATATGCAAGGTAGCCAATTCAATTATTATTTAAAACAAATGATTGTTTTATTTTTATGTTATGATAAAAAGTGTATTTTCAAATGCATATATTTATTTTTTTCAATGTGAAATAGTAATAAATCTAAGCTATGTTGTAAGCTTTTAAACGAAATTATAATATGCATCATGCAAATTAAGAAATAGATGAATATTATTCTTTTCTATTATAAATAAGATAAATATGCATTTTATGTTTTTACATACGATGAATTCTTGGCTTGTTTTTTGGTACCTATTAAGTTTTATACTTCGTATTTATTTTTGTTATCCATTTCAGATATAAAGAAGGAGTTGATGGAATAAATTTATAAGATCCTCAAATATCACAAGTAGCTTAGAATATTTAATTGCGCGGAGAGAATAAGAGACTCTTACCAGAATACCAAAGTTTAAAACCGAAATTATCAATCTCCTTAGCCTTTTCTCCAACCCACTTAGTTTATTGAATACATAAGATATTAATTTTCCTATGAATCATAAAAATAGTTTAATCAAAATAACTTGCTGCAGTGAAAATTTAAACCTAATGATTTTGCTGCAGTGAAAATTTAAACCTAATGAAGTGATAAAAAGACTAGATAACACGCCCTGTTAACATCATAGACATCTTTGAACTGAACTGAACTAAACAAAGAGATAGAAAACTAAGAATAAACAGTTAAAACACTAATGCACATGATTTGTGTTTCCAATAAGGATATTCATATTTGAATCACATGTAATTTATTGCATCTCATAATAGATTTTCATTAGAAAATATAGACAAAATGGCAATATCGGTTCCAAAAAAATTCAGAGCATACTGAACCTTCACCTCATCAACAGATGAATATAATTGCACCAAACACTCGACATTCTGAAATTCTAGCATAATTAAGAGGAAAAAGAAAAACCATTCCCTTGGGTTAGAAACTAATATCCTTACCGCAAGTGGTGGAGTCAGAACATAAAAGAGGGGTGGCAAAATCAAATTTTAAGGGATGACGAGTATACAAGTTTAAATTTTTTTCTCCTTAAAAAAGTTTTAAAACCAATATAAATATTATTATTAAACTAAAATATATACTTAATAGTCTATTATTAAATATTTAAGGTTAGGGGGCAATTTTTTCAGTGTATAGAATGATATTAAAGAGAAGCGAAAATCTATTGTGTGAATGCCTCCGTCAGCCACCCATTGTTACACCACTGCTTAGCCCCTTTGCTTCCGCCATATAGATATTCAATCTACGGCAATAGGTAAGATTCTTTCACATACCTAGAAATCTCATTTCACTTCACCTTGGGAGCATTTATTCATGGAAAGGACATGCATTTGCTATAATTCAATGGCATAAAATCCTATGGAAAATCCATTCAAATTATTACGGAAACAAATGTTCTCTCTCCCCTAGCTTGGAAGTTTACCTCACTTCAACTCTAACATGAACATAAGAGATAAAATATGATAAACAGAACAGAATAATGAGAAACTAACAGTGTGAAAAATATTATGTTTTCACAACCAAACTTACCAGAGATAATATATGCTATACTAAAAGGAATAATGAGAAATAAGTACTTCGCAAAATATTATGCTTTCTCAATCAAGCAAATACAGATGTAAAGACTCCCAACTTCATCAAAGTTGACATATCTTGTCAGAATTGACGTTCATTAGTGATGATGCCAAATTGTCTGTCATGCACATGAAAGGTTGATTAAAGGTAATCGAAAATACAATGGGTCTTAAAAGTTCTGTTGCTCAGATAAGTGAAAACAACGGCGTGCTAAGATTTTTGAATTAAATATACAATCAACTAAAAAAGATTAGTTAAATAAAATGCCTATATAAACAATATGAAAAAAAACATAAATAGAAAGTGGCTAGATATGAATTAAAATTAAAAGCAAATAAGCAAGGTATTCAGAAAGGAAAATAACTGAATAAAAATCCAGCATACCTGATTCAATCCATGCTTCAGCCGACGATACTGGCCAATGAAGGGATTAATTCAATAAATCAAGCAAAAAAAAACTAGTCTACAAATTTTACAAATAAGAATTGTCCATATAATAAGAATATTACATTACCTTGCCAACATTGAAATGTTTTGTTTCATGACCTAACCATCGTAGATATCTTGTTAGTTTGGCCGCTGTAAAAGTCTTTCCCCGAGCTGGCAGGCCAACCTTCAGAGTAAATCATGGCAACATTACTTACACGAGAAGCAATAATCTGCTTGACTTTTCTCATAAATGCAAGTCCCTAAGATTAGCTACGCCTCTCAAGTGGGAAATAACATGTATTTTATCGTATTGTATTGTATTGCATTGCATTGCACTGTATTGCAGGCATACATGCATGCATCTGTGTGTGTGTGTGCAGAGTGGATGGATGGATGCATGCATGGAATGATGATGTTTTCTGCTAACGACTGGATATTCTTTGGATATTAGAATTAAAAAAATGTTCAAAAATTATTAAACCGTGCGGGAATCGAACAGTCAATTTTGAACAAATTGATAATTTTAAAATAACTGAAGCATTTCATATTTTCATGGTAACTCCTGCAGAAAACAGATGAACCATGAGATTCACAGGACAGGAGAACATAGCATGCATCATACTACCAGAACAATTGCCAGGCGTTGATCCTCTTTTGGTCCATGCATCTGATCAGCAATAGCTGCTGCTGCAACAGCTCCTGCTGCTGCTGGCATTGCCTTTAAGAATCAAAACAGAAAATATGGCACAATTAAAGAGGATTTAAATCTAGAATAAAAAAGAAATATTAATCACAGAATGAGGTGAATGATTTCAAGCATATTTAATGGCCAAGTCCACAATTCTGTTCACCTCAAATGAAAAAAAAAAAACAACAAAATTGAAAACTGGTTAATGATCTACTAGTTATCAATCATTAGGATATATATCAAACTAGCAAGAAAAATCAATAATTGAAAATGCAGAGATGATGCCAAGTTTCATCATTCGTTTTTCAGAAAGCAATATCTAGGCTTGTATGTTAACAAAATATTTCAGAAGTTGGCTGATGCGGGAGCTATTTCTAGCCGGTGTGATTCAAAGGAAGAAGCGGAAGTTCTGTCCAGATGATACCGTAATGGGATCTTTTTATTAGACCGATATATGTCGTCTGCTTCGTGCTCTACCAAGTCGACGTCAAGCTTATTAAATAATCTAAAGACTTGTGTTAGGTGCAAAATTAAAAAACAATTTAGTCATTTGTTAATTATTATTTTGGGATATAAATAAGGCTTAATGTGTCTAGAGTTAGATTATGTATCATTGTTGTCATATATCTTAGGGTTAGGGTTTGGGAGAAATCACCAACCTCTTTAATGATAGATAATTATCTTTTATGTTATTAAGATTGTATTGTTTCGATTTGGTACCTGCATGATATAATCTATTATTTTTGTTCTCATTCATGCAGAAACTGTCACGACTCAGTCTGGTGATTGGAATTAACCAAAACGAGAACAGACGGTCGGGCAGTGAAAATAAGTTCTATAACTCAATTTATATCATAAGCAGTTTAATACTTAAATATTCATGAAATAGCCACTAAAAAAAATAATTTCATTAACAAGTAAAAAATTTTACTTTTTTCTATATTAGTTTGGTCTTATGTACATGTTAGTTCATATAATATTCATCTTATTCAAAAGCATTAAAACTAAAAAAATATTTAAAATAATAGTTATCTATCATAATCTGGTGAAATTATCACGCTTCTAAACTACAGTAAACCAAAGAAAAGAAAGCTATATTTATGTTGGTTTTTCATATTTCACTATAAAAATCTTGTAAAAATCTAATATATGTGTCCATGACATTTACTAAATAGAAATAACTTAAACTTTGAAATGCATTAATTTTAACTTTACTATTGTAATAACTGGAATAAAATCAGATAAAATAAAAGAAAAGAAAATACAAAATATTTGGGTCAATTCAGAGGGATTAGCTGTCTCAAAGTTTTCATTTTAAGGAGGTAAGCGTCTCACTTGAAGCATAAGAACAACTCGAACAAGAAAATGAGAGCGGAAGTCAGAGGCAAAGAAGAAAGAGTAGATGTGTTTTTCTCACTAGATAATCAACGCGGGGCAGCGAGACTCAGAAAAAGGAAGAGGAAGGAGCAAGAGAAGCTGAAGAGAGCTGTGCTCACCTTGTCGTGTGAAGCCAGCGACGATGCGAACATAAAGTAGTAGATGGTATTTCGTGCCCTAAAAATTTGACAGAGAGGGAGTCAGATGCGGGAGAAGCTTCCTGTGCTCAGGAAAAGCACGATCAACTCAAAAAGGAATTCTCGTGTGCAAAGATGCTTAATCCAAGGCTTTTCGAGGTCTCGAAGCAAGAACAGAGTGTTGCAAATGATTTTGAGAAGTGGGAGGGCTATGAAGCCGTGTGCAGAAGCTTACATAAGTGTCTTACCTATAGAGGAAGAAAGGAGCCGAAGCCCCAGCAAGTCCGGTTGTTATGCATGAGAACGACATTGTGGGCAACAGAGGAAGAAGACTAAGCCAATTTTTTCTTATGCAGGCTTGAGTAGAATAAGTGGAAAGAGGAAATGAAGCTGCTCGTGCAGGGGTTTGGAGTCTAACCAAAACTTTTAAGGTGATTTTAGATTTCATAATTTTTTTTAATAATATTATTTTAAGAATTGATAATATGAAAAGTAGTATCGGAGAAAATAAGTTTGAATCCTGATAAAATAATAGCTATTAAGTTGATTAAATTACTAAATAGATAATATTAATGAAGGGTTATAATGTGTTTTATTATCATATTTCTTCTTTTTTTTCAAAAAATATGAAAAATCTAGGAGAATAAGTTAGAGATGATGTGGTAGAAAATGACAAACCTCCATAGATTACTGTGAACGTAGATATTTTTGTTGAGATGAATAATGCAGTAACTCATATGATTAAGAACTCTCAGACTCGGGTCAGTGTTAGTGGGGGAGACCAGATGGACAAATATTTAAAGCTATTTCAATATATGTGGTCACCTCTCTTTTCTGAAAGGAGTCCAGTGGATGCTTAGAACTGACTACTAAGAGTAAAAAAGATTTTAAATGGATTGTTTTGTCCTCCAAAGAGTAACGTTACACTGGTCATTTTTGCCTTAGAGGGAGAAGGAGAGAGATGGTGGGAGGAGAATTGTAGGAAAAATTTAGGGGTAGAGCCAACCACATGGTGTGATGATGAATTTGTCAAAACTCTTAGAGACTGATTGACACAACTGTCAGTCGGGAGATGGATGGAGGACAAGCTTATTTGGCTGGTACAAGGTGATCGTTTGATAGTGCGGTATGAGGTAGGGTTCATCATGCCTTCAAGGTGTGCACCCCAGTTGGTTCCAAATGTCGAGAAGTGTCATGGGTTTTTGTCTTGGTTGAAGGATTTCAATTATGCAACTACTAGTTCCACCTGAGATTAAAGAATATTCAATACTAGTGGAGAGGGCTAGGAGAGTAGAAATTGATCTTTTGCGGACTCAGAAGCGTAGGGATTCACAGAAGAGAAAGAACTTGGAAGAAGTGGTACCAACAATTCATTAATTGGAAGAAGATAACTCCTAAAGTGATGGAGTTATTAATCAGGTTGGCAACAACACTATAAAGCCCTAAGTTACGTGTGGGAATGAAAATCGTGATAAATGTTTATTTGGTTTGAGAGTGTGTTACTTATGCAAACAGTCTGGACATTAGATGAGAAACTACCCTAATTATACTCAGAGATCCACAACAAAAGCTAACTCACGAAAGGATTCAGCTCAAAGGAACTTTTGGAAGGGATTACTTTTATAAATGGTCAGTAGATGATAAAAGAAGTTGGCATTGTAACTAGTAAGGAGAAACATCCAAGGCATAACATTCGACCAAGTCTCTATTCGCTGATCATCTGAAACCTGAAGGACATGTCGCTAGTGATACAAATGCTAGAAGAGTTTTACAAGTGTTTTTTCATATAAATTTTATGATGGTTATCTTGTGTTGAGTACCTTTATGTATAGTGATTTTAGACGTTGGATGTTATTTTAGTTATGTTGAACAACTTTAGATGTGGTGTTAATTTTTATGTTTTAGATGTCCGAGAATCATTTCGTTAAATTATCATAATCTCATATGGTATATTTATCACAAATGCTTTAGTTATCATTTAAAAAAGAAATAAAATTTTGTTATCATTTTATATTTTATCTACATAATCTTTTGCTTATGTGAAGTTCATGAATTTCGAGGATGAAATTTAATAAGTAGTGGAGATTTTAATAACTGAAAAAAAAATCAAATTAAATAAAAGAAAAGGAAATTCAATAGGTCAATGTCAATTCGTGGGGATTAACTGTCTCAACATTTTCACTTTAAGGAGACAAGCAACGCAGAGAAGCGAGACTCGAAAAAAGAAAGATGGAGGAGAAGAGGGAGAGAGGTGCAACTCACCTTGTTGTGTGAATCTGGAGATGACATGAACGGAAAGCATTAGAGGGGATTTCTTGCACTAACTGTTCGGCAAAGAGGAAGGAGGTCAATGCAATAGAAGCTTCTTATGCTCAGGAAAAGCACGATCGGCTCAAGGAGGAATTTTCGAGTGTAGAGACGCTCGATCCCAAGCATTTTCCAAGGTCTTGAAGCAAGAACCGAGGGCTGCAAGTGATTTTGAGACTTGGAAGGGCTTCAACGCCGCAGAAGCTTATGGGAGTGTTTTACCGAGCAAGGAACAGGGGAGTCGGCACCAGCGAGTCTGGCTATTTCGCATGCAAGACAGAAGAGGAAGAAGACTGGGTCAACCTTTCTGTGCAAGCTTAAGCAGAATAAGAGTAGGAAATGAAGTTGGTCGTTCGGAGGTTTGGAATCAAATCAAAAATTTTAAAGTGAGTTTAGATTTTAATATGGTTTCTAGATTTGTTTATATAAATGAAATATTTATATATTAAATATGGGTTTATGTTAATTAACGTTAGGAATTCAAAGGTGAACAACTCAGAATTGGATCCAGAAAAGTTGAACACGATAAAAATTGTTATTTTGAAGGAGGATATAGAAATTAAGAGTATGAAAATCTAGGATCGATTGAAAAGTTATGTTTTTAAATTATAATAATATTTCTTCCATTTAAATATATTCTTGCTCGCAAATTTTCATAATTATGTTTTTTATCAATGAAATTAAATCATATATGATTTTCATATTGTTAATCATGAAGTATGCATGATAAATACTGTTATTCTCATAGTTGTTAAATAATTTAGTTTATGAATGTATCATATTATTACAAGATCCTTATATTCAAACAAAGATGTATATATTAATTTATTGCATGATCAGATGTATATCTCAGATTATTACATGACCTTTAAAATTATAGTAAATGTGCATCTATTAGACTATCATGTGACTTTATATTCGAGTAGTCCATTAACTTTAATAGATAAATACAGGGTCTCGCATTAAAGTAATGTATATCATGCAGATTGAAATGAAAATATTATATAAATGGATGTTTATATGTGCATGAAAGAGTTCACCCCTATATGGTACAGGCATGAGATGTCAATGTACTCGAATGCATAAATGTTATCCTATTAACTCAGATAACAGTGAAATTTAGATTGCTAAGCATTATGTCAGTAGGAGAATATCAGCCAGGGCTGAGCAGGTATCTTTCCACTTCAAACAATCGTGTAAATTAGATCATAAACCATTATGTCAACAGGATAACATCGACCAACGCTATGTTCGATTATGTTTTGATGGTGCTCCTACGAAAGATGTGAATATCAAGAAAATAAAGGAAAAATAAAGTTAAAGATTAAACATTGATGAGTAAAGTTTAAACTAATGCATTTTAAAATTTAAATTATTTTCACTGAGTAAACGTCATACACATATATTAGATTATTACAAGATTTTCTATAGTAAAATATGAAAAACCAACATGCATATTATTTTCTTTTTCTCAAGTTACTATAGTTTAGAAGTGTAATTACTCTACTTAGTTATATTAGAAAAATCACTATGTTATTTTAATAATTTTTCAAATTTTAAGTTTTTTATTAAAATAAATATTAAAGAAGCTAATGTGTATAAAAGGCAAAATCAATAATCAAAAAAGTAAAACTTTTAATTATTAATTAAATCACTTTTTTAATGATTTTTTCATGAATATTTGAATATTAAACTGTTGGTGATAGAAATTGAATTATATAAGACCTATTTTCGTTGTCTGAATGTCTGTTCCCACCTAGAATAATTTCAAGCCCCAAGCCAAGTCCTAACAAACTTGTCTCAATTCTATCAAATAGATAACTGAGCATTCGAGGTCGCTACTCCGTTAAAAACTTTTTGATTCACATTGGAGGTTGTCATTCCGCCTTGTATCGTGCTGAAATCATCGTTGCATCACCTTTGTGACCGAACATCGCTATATATTTGCGATTTGAGCTAATTGGGAGGCAAACGACGAGATCGCGACGTAAGAGAATTCTACCATCATGATCAAAAACCATTATGAGAGTAATGGCGGCCAAGAAAATAGATGTTATGGAGAAGAAATTAGAGGGAGAGGTGAGCTAAATCAAATCTGGAATGGAGTGTTTCTCGTCCATGGAGAGGTGATTCTCATCCATGGAAGGGAGATTCACATCCCTTAAACAAATGATGAATAATATCACAAAGTTTCACACAAAACTGATGAGCCTGAGAAAGATCGACCAATGGTGTCTGGAGTGGATGCAAGAGGTAGCAATCAGAAGGATTTGTGGGGCAACAAGGCAACATCGCAACCTTTGACATATCTGTAGCAGCGGGATCAATCGAAGGAATCGGAAGCGAACTCGAGAGGCAACATTTGGAAAGAATAAAACTACATATGGACGACTGGAAAGATCTGCAGCAAGCAGAACAGGTCAACATGCAATTTGGGGCTGGAGAAGACTGATTCAAAGAATTTTGGTCTGGTACAAGGGATCACGGTCAGCGGGAACCCTGCAAAGGGTTGCATCCAACCGTGTTAGTATCTTTTGAAGTGGCAACCATCTAAGCAGAAGACGATTCAGAAGCTCATAGGTTAAGAAAGGGAACCCAACCCTAACTTCATGGGTGGAACGAAATTCATTCGAGAAAATTAAGGAGACTCATGCATAAAGAAATTGAAGATGTCGATCTGGAAAGAAATGATGTCTATGGTTGGGTTTATCACATAGAGAAATACTTTATTGTTAATGGACTTACGGAGGAAGAAAAAGTGATGGCAGCGACCCTGTCTTTGGAAGGGAAGGCTCTAGCATGGTATTAAAGGAGAGAATAACGTCAGCCAATCAGAAAATGGGAAGAATTAAAAAGTTAATTGATGGGGCATTTCAAAACCACGTGAGAAGGGATTTTACGCGAGCTTTTTTTTTTTTATTTGTCTAGGAATAGTCTGTCATGGATTATAAAGAGAAATTTGAAATGTTGTCCGACCACTTGAGAGGGATATCGAAAGTAGTACTTGAAAAAAACTTCATAAAGGCGTTGAAGCTAGACATTCGAGGAGCACTTCATCTGTTGAGACTGCGAGGATTGGGAAACACTATGGAATTAGAGTTGTTAGACGAAGATAAAAACATAATGGAATTGGCTAATAGAAGCAACACAAGTGGAGTGCTCTATCGAATTGCTACAACTAAGATAATACTAAAAACTCAAATATTGAGATTCCAGAGAGAGACTCCATGTGACAAGAATAATAGGCCACAACCAGAAGTGACATTCAAACTCCTTATAGAGACAAAGATAAAGGAGAAGTGAGTCAAGGAATTGTTTTTTGTATGACAAAAAATTTTCCCTATGACACCTTATAAGAATTGAACCATACAAGTTCCAAAGTGTGTGATGAGGAGGCAAGACATGAAGAAACAAATGAGGTTATGGTAGAGAAGGAAGAGGAACGACCTCACTTGGATGTGGCAAAAGTCTTTTAGACTTCAATGGCGGAGTTAACATCAAACCACACTATGAAACTTTATAGATAGATCGAAGAACATATTGGGCCACCAATAACTTCATCTCTATTCAAATAAAGAAGCAATTAGGACTTCAGATGGTTGACACAAGAAGTTTTGGAGTCATGATGGGGACAGAACAAGTGGAAAAGAATAGAGGAGTTTGTAAAGAGGTGATTTAACACAACAATGTATTTAGGTGATTGAGGATTTTCTTCTCTTAAATTTAGAAAAAACTGACATAATATTGGGTATGAAATGATTGTTGTCGTTAGCAGATACTAAGCTGAATTGAAAGCTCCTAACAATGGTGTTCCAGGAGGGAGACAAGATAGTAGTACTTTGTGGTGAACCAAATTTGTGCAAGACATTGGTGACACCGAAGACTATGGTAAGGACAATAAAAAAAATAAAGTTCGGATTCATGATTGAGTTGCATAGCATGGAAGAGAAACATGACACAAAACTGATAGTGATTCTGATACCAATCCAACACTCCTACAATAATTTACAAAAATTTGCTAGTTACCACACGAATTGCCTTCTAGAAAAAAAAAAACGAGTGTGCAATAACCCTAAGACCAAGGGTTTCCTCGTCAATGTGCGCCCATATCGCTACCCTTAGAATTTCAAATCAAAGCTAACAGAGTTGGTTGAATCTTCTAGTAGAAGAGGAAGCGACCAGTTTAAGAGGATGGAGCTTAAGCTTCACCTATACTTAAAAGACCCGTTGACAACACTTTGCAATGATCCAAAAAACTACACTTATTTTTCTTAATGGAAATGGTAAAAGTGTCTTAGATGATAACTTTGGGGAACATAATATAGGGATGGCTGCTGAAAATGTGATTTCTATGTTTTATAGATGGAGAATGTATGACTACAACATCACAACATCCTAACATGGATTAGGTTGACAATGTGAGGCATATTTTCGATTATGTTACAAAAATAACTCTTAGGTCTCACTTCACGTATCGGGAGACATCACTTGTATGGAACTACAACTATGCATTTGTTGAATTTGGAAGAATACAAGCAAGGGACATGCTACAGCATCTATGGACAAGTAGAATATCTAATGCAACTACTGATGTCTAACAAGGAAATCGATCAATTGAGGTCCGTTCAGTGGGAGTTACTAAGACTGTTGCAATTAATTGAATATTGGGAGAAATTGCTTACAGCAAGAACATGATTATATCAACATATTATGCTTTATGCATCGAGCACCTCCTAGGAAATGATGGGGATATGAAAGTTCTTCTGGGGACATTTGAGTTAAAAAGGGTGCACCAAAAATTGACGGATGAGAAAAAAGTGTTGATTAAATAGAATGGATTGTCAGATTATGACATTACTTTCGAGTCATATGACTTGATCCAGTAGCAATTTCGTCTCTCTCATCTTGAAAATAAGGTGACTTTATTGGGAGAGCAGTAATTTTATATTGGCACCTATGGCGTTGTCCGCCTCATGCTCCACTGAGTTGACACCAATGTAGCACCGATATTTCTAAAAACGTGTTGTACCCATGTCGGACACGTATCAAACATTGACGCTTGTCCAACACGTTCTGACACTACAAAATGTCTTTTTTTTTTCAAACCTAAACACTTCTGGAACACACCTCAACACTGCATCGGACATGAGCTTAACCGATTTCAACAAAATGGGACACGAGAATTAGAAATTTATAAATATACGTATAGCCTTAATTGTACCTCATAATTGAAATTGCCACATCTCATGTCAAGTTGAAGCTCCCGCTAACATTCGTCAAAATCAAGCATCAAAAGTGCATTCAATGCTTGTCGAAGCAGAGCATTAGTAATTCCCTCATTGTGATTATATAATTTGTAAATTTTAACAGATAAGTTGGATGAATACTTTTAAAACATATAATTAAAAATTAATTCTCATTAGTAAGAAGTTTTATAATATAAATTAAATTTATGAAGTTAAATTTTATTCTTGCATAATATGAGTTGTGATATTTTTAATAAGGAATAAAGAAAAAATTAAGTTTTTATATTAATAATTAATTAAAAATAGAAATATGTTGATGACGTGTCGTGTCCTATTCTTTTCAATTATGTTGTGTCCTCATATTGTGTCGTGTCATGTTCGTGTCTCCGTGTCCATATTCATGCTTTCATAAGCCGACACCGAGCTTATCAAATAATTTGAAGACTTATGTTAGGCACAAGACTAAAAAGACAATTATTTTTGCAGTTATTTTATCTTGTAAAGCCCTAGGATAGAAGAACACTAGAATGGGGGTTAGGGGGTACACCACGATAGGCCATTGACTCATCATAATGCATGTATACAAACAAACCCCAAACCCGGAACTCGAAGCCTTCGCGACGAGGAACTTGGAGCAAGCCCTAATGGACGAAGGACTATGATCAAGACCCAACAACGGGGCGGATCTACATCAATTAAATCATTCCTCAGTTTCAAACAACAATAAATCTGTAGGACTTCGAGGTGGTCCATCAAATGTGATATAAATCCTCATCTTACCCTTTAGGCTCCTGCACAGTTGTGTTGTATAACATAAGCCCTAACTCTCTTTAGGTTTCAAAGTCGTCGTTCGGTACGACGTAAACCCTCATATCTCCGCAGGTTATTTGCATAATCGGGTAATATGCAAGACTAAGTCCCAAACAATAAATTGATAAGATTGAACACTTAAATAATATTGTCTCCAAAATGCAGCCAACAATAGGATGGTTTGGAAAATCAAAGAGGTTCTCCTCAAGATCCGTGGCATCCCCTACACTTCCCTCCTTTGGACTCCCAAATTAAATGTTCCTACTTGAGTCATTCCCACTTAACTTTTCATGCCTACCGTGAAAACTTGAACGTTGAATTCTTGAAGACTAGTACCTCTGATCATTATCGAGAGTTTTCTTAAGTGATTTCGATCATTTGAGATGTAATTACCTATATGAGTTTGCCCTCATAAGGAACTTATAATCCCAGGTAAAATAAACCATATATAATATATATATTAGGTAGAAGAATTTGTAGGTCACACATAAAAGATTCGCGGACCAAATGAACATCATAAATCATGTAGTTTATATAACTAAGTTCGATGTCAAATAGTATGCCCATCTCTTGATGCGATGTATTACTTATGGTGTTATGTTCAATCGTTTAAACTACTAGACGTAATGGATCGGTCCAGTCTCATATTTTTCAAAATTAAAACACTATTTTTAAAAATCAATATTATATATATATATAACTAAATCTTATTTTCAAAAAAAATTGACTGACAATGATAGCGTGGACAGTTGCAGGAGAAATTTAGTGGTAGAGCCAGTCGCATTATCCAGTGGGGTGAGTTCGTGAGGACCTTTAGCGTTTGGTTTGTATCACTGTACCAAGGAGGCAAATGCAGGACAAGTTTATCTGGTTGGTACAAGGTGATCGCTCGATTATGCAGTATGAAGCTGAATTCACCATGTTCTCAAGGTATTTGCCTTAGTTGATTCACATTGCAAAAAAGAAGTGTCATTGATTTTGGTCTAGGCTCAGAGATGTGATTAGACAGTTATTGATTCCTCTTGGAATCGATGATTACTCTGTTCTGGTGGAGACAGCTTGGATGATTAATTTGTATCTCAAGGCTACTCTAAGAATGATGAATACTCAGAAAAGAAAAAATTTAAAAAGATCCAAGTTTCCTCGGGGCTTTCAGAGGCAGTCCTTTCAATTAGCTAGTACAAGTGCTAAGAATGCTAGATCCAGTAGTGTTGGCACTCAGTTTGAAGCAAAGAAATAATAAGGTTACACACATTTTACTTCACAGTGCAACGGGTATAAGAGATGTTGTGATGAAACCATTGTTGCTCTCTCATAGCATCAGGCTAAAGGTCCCTTCGAACCACAAGCATCGCACCTTCATCAATTGGAAGTCGGTACTCCTGCACATCCTCACCATCTGTTGTCTCCAGCACCACTGCACACTTCTGCTCCCTACTCAATAAGAATTCTCGATTGGCTTCTGCCACTTATTTATTTAGTGGTATGGCTAGGGTTTAGATTTGGGAGGTGAAAAGTGTATAAGGGTTGATTTAGGGTGCAGAAAAAAATTAGGGTTTTTGATTCTAAAAATCAACAAGGGAGATTATGATTATGTCAATATTTGGCTATGGTTTGGTAAGTTTCGCTCACCCCAGAATGAAACTAGGATTAGACTAGCTCTGATACCAAATGATAACAGAATCGATATGAAAATGAGGTGAAAACACAATTCAACCACTAGTAATTTTATAGAAGCCACAAATAAAAAATACAACAAACTAAAAAATAAATAACAATGGGAAACGCTAGGAAATAGGGTGTATGTAGTGTCGTTTAGGGTTTGGACCTTTGGGGTGGTGGCACAGAGGCAACTAACAAGGTGGAAACAATAAGACAGTTGTTTCCAAAAGTCAAGACAGCAAGCAAGCCAGCAGCACAAATAGCTGCGGAAGGGCTGTCCGGAGCAGCAGCAACAAGGATGTGGGCCAGAACAGCCATGGGGCTGGCGGTTTGGGGTGGCGGCCGCAAGGGGGCAAGTAGGTACAGTTGTAGGAAAGTTTTCTAGGTTGCGGCGGAAAAGCAGAAGGGAAGGACAACAAGACAGTTGCTGTCCCTGGGTGGTGGCGACAGTTTGGACGCATAAAATAGCATTTTTTATGTTTTCAGAGCGGCAAAAGTAGGCAAACAATGATGTGGGAGTGATGCAGAAAAAGCTGGGTGAAAGAAATAGGAATGATAAACGTCATTTGGAGACTGAGATATAGTCGAAAGACCACTTGGAACCCTAGGATACAGCACTAGAAAAGTAAAAGAGGAGCCAGTAGCTCTACAAACTCCAATCAATCAAAAACTAAACCCTAAACATCAAAGAAACAGTCAAATAGACCTGCTACTATTAAGAGTGAGCCCCAATCCAAGGTCCCCCCAGCCCCCACGTCATTCTCTTCATCAGCATCTATTTAATACAATAACAGCTCAAATCAAAATAAAAATAAAAGTCAATGGCAATGCAAATGAACAAAAAAATCCATAATCCTAAAGATGAGAAATATAATAAAAGAATATACAGCTAAGAAAATATCATAGTTTCCATGGAGACAGCGGCACTCAATAAAATTAAATACATAACAAAGAGGCTCCATTAACTTCAAGAAATTAAAATGTAATCAAAATTGGGTTAACCTTCAGACAATTATAAGTATAAACCTTATAATAATGTGAACTCTATCGACAGTGAGGAAGGTTACCAGTAAAAACCTTATCAGACGAAATATGATTAGCCTTATCAAATCCCACTTCGCTTGAACAAAGAGAGTAACCGGAGACATCACATTTAGTGAATCCACAATTATTACCCAGTAATCTTGGGGTCTCAGTCAAATTAGCTGCATAAACATCAGCGCTTGGGCAGGTTGGTGAAGGAACAACATATCGCTCCAAGTCAAGCTCCAAACTAACTGCTGAAACATTCTGTTGAGTGCAATGAAAGACATTAGAATCATGTAGATGATATCAAGAAACGAAACTAAGTACTACAGAATCATACACAAAAAAGTTTAAAAGCATTCCTATAAGATCATGCAAGCTATACACAGCTAAATATAGAATGTTGTTGCCCTGTTGTTGCTGGTGAATGTCTATTGTACTTACCAGTTTTATTCAAGTCAAGCTTCAAAGGATGAGTTCACCAATTGTGGCACTTTAGGAACAAAAACCATACTGAAAAGGTTTTCTAACATAAATGGAGTGACCAGTTAAAAAACAGTAAGAATGCAAAGACAGTTTTCCCCACAACGTATTCGCTATATAGACTTCAAGGTTATTATACAAGTTAGTCGGCCATAAGATTTGTAAAACCTGAAATTTTAATAAATAAAAATAATAAATCAAATAAATAAATAAATATTTTTAGATGTGCCGAATTGATATAACCGTCGAGGGTTCGTTTAGTGAAGTCGGTCATTTCATTCATCGCCTACAAAAAAACGAGTGAAAAAAAGAGCAAGAAAATGAATGACATCGAAAGAGATGGAGAAGAAACAAGGAAAAGAAGAAGAATTCATCATTCCATAATTAGAAGGAAGGAGAGGAAGGGCTCTTATCGGAAAGAGAATTAAGAGGACATGAGTGGCTCGATGCTCAAAGGAAGGAGAGGAGCTCATTTTCTCCAGAAACAGCATCGGGTGTGACACTTTGCACTGAAGTTGAAAGAGGAGGCAGCACCGTGCCATAACTAAATGAAGGAGGTAGAAGATCGCCTCAAATGCACGATGCTAGAGTGAGCCGAGTTCGAAGAAATAAGGAAGGGAAGAGGCTCATGTGTTTTCGTGCTTAGTTTCGTGTCTCTCCAAGAAGAGGAAGAAGGATATGGGATCTGTGGCATTGTCCTGCATGCAGGAAGAAGAGGAGACAAGGAAGGAGGGAGGAGCGCATAAGATAGTGAAGTAGAAGCCAAAGCCAAGCCCTGTGATCCTTGTTGTCTCGCGTGCAGGATATATAGGAGTCGTGACTTCAGCAAGGCAAGGTTTTAAGCTTTTAAATTATATAAATTGATTAAATATAAATGTTAACGGTAAGTTTAATCAAATCAAAATCGAAGTTACTAAAGTCTCAAATTGGAGGTAGATAAAGGTCAATATTTATGCAAGAGAGATTAAGATAATTGAGATATATGTTAGGGTTTGTTTATTTTTAATTAATGAAACTAATATATACAAACTTCTGTATTAAAATATTAATAAGATGTTTAATTTAGCATTATTTAAGCATTAGAAGTTCAGATTAGAGGGAGAAGACAAAAATTTGGGATACTAAAGGTAAGTAATTGCTTTCATATATGTATTAAATTGATGTTTTCTTAAATAAAAGCTTGTTTTAATGCTTCATATAATTATTTTAATAATTATATGCATGTTGAAAACTTATGAATTATTGAAATGAAAAAGTAAAAATGAAAGTGATTCTTTAATGACATTAAATGAAGGTAATTAAACAAAATGAAATGTAAAAATTCAAGTCATTTAGGATTACCCCCAATTGGTATTGACAGGGAATATGATCTATCATGCACAAAAAAGAAATAAAAATGGTAGAAGTGACCCTTCGGTTGTAAAATCTTGAGGATACCTACGGGTACAATTTTAATGATACATTCGGATATAATAGTGTTGACCTCATTTTTAGTGAGGTCTAGTCT
>NW_018164951.1:2139945-2156612 GCF_001263595.1 Phalaenopsis equestris | reverse complement strand
AAACGTAACTCCCCCCTTTTTTAAACGCCGACAAATAGTAATTTTAATGTGACTTCTTAAAGAGATTAAAAATGATAGATACTTAAATTGAAATGAGAATGGTTAAATTAGAAATAAAAACTTATATTTTGTATTTATCAATAAAATGCATGCTCTTGGTGCATTCATGCATAGCATCCTCTAATTAATTTAAAGTAAAATAAGATTGTAATTACGTAATATATGACGGAAAACTTATTGTTGAATTTAATTTTTTCTTTCAAGAAAAACTGTAGATTAATATATCTGACTGGAACAATTTAGTTTACAGGATGAGGTATCGTAATGTGTTGTCATTGTAGCTATCGTATTGTTTACTTCTGAGTAGAAATATTGTTGTGCTGATTTGAGAAATTTACTTGTAGAATATAGTGTTAATTTTGGATGATTTGATTTCAATATAATATTATATATGGTTTCTTGATAATTTTTAAATATTATAATTTATGAAAATCTTTAAAAAAATAAATGAAATGCTAATATCATCTGACCATATTTCCTGACTTGGTAAATTCTAAACTATCAAATCAAGTCATGACAAAGGAGGTATCAAACAATTAAATTCAAATACTGATCAGAAAGAGTCATTGGGCTGATTAAATTAATTGATAAACAATATAAGTGAATGGTTCAATAATGTCTAATTATATTCTTTATTGTCTTATTCCAAAAATTTAGAATAACACAGGAGCTGATACATATCTAAATATCTCAATGAACACAGACGATTTTCTTTACATGATGACTGCAGTAACTCAAATGATTAATAACTGTCAAACTCAGGATAATTCTAGTGGGGGAGGCAAGAAGGCGAGCATTTGTAGCTATTTTAGGATATGAAACCACCTCTCTTTTCTGAATGAGTAAATCTAGTGAACGTTAAGAACTGGTTACTAAGAGTGAAAAAAATTCTAGATGGGTTATCTTGTTCACCATAGATAAGAGTTGAACTGGTAACTTTTACCTTAGAGAGAGACGCGGAGAGATCGTTGCAAGGAAAATTGCAGGAGAAGTTTCAAGGTAGAACCAGCTACTTGATACAGTGGGATGAGTTCGTGAACACATTTAAAAATCGGTTGGTACCACGTTCAACTAGAAGGTAAATGCATGACAAATTTATCAGACTTCTGCAACAAAATTAGTCAATTATGTAATATAAAGTTAAATTCACTATGCTTTGAAGGAATGCACCTCAGTTGATTCCAACTGCAAAGAAGTATCATAGGTTTTTGTCTGGGCCGAAAGATATGATTAGGCAGCCACCAAATTCTCTAAGAATCGATGATTACTCTGTCTTGGTGGAAGCCAGGAAGATTGAGCTAGATTTACAAGCTATCCAAAGGAGAGACCTTCAAAAAAAGAGGAATTCAGAGGGACCATATTTCCTCATGACTCTTAGGACATGTAGTCTTTTCAGTCAGGAAATGCATGTGCTAAGGTCAGATCCAACAGTATTGGGAACCAGACTAAATTCAGGAAGTGTTATAGGTGTAAAAGATCTCATAAGGGTGACTGTCTTTTTAAATCCAACACATGTTTTTTTTTCCCACCAACTAGAACATATGGCGAGAAATTGCTCTAACTTAGGATAGAGGGCTCCAGCTTATTCTAGGGACAGTTTCGCACAAACTTAAAGGAGGTTTGGCAGGCCTAAGACAGTTGAGTCTTAAGGATCGATGTCAAATCCAGATCAAATCAGGTGGAATGTTCAGCTTAGGGGTTATGCACTTTAACAACAAAAAGCTATGGACTCCTCTTAAGTTATCACAAATATGTTTTATATTTAAATTTTTTTTTATCAAATGCACTTTAATTATAGATTTAAGTACCCAACATCTTATTAATAATAGAGTTTAGATTTTGCTTTAGCGTATGATTTTGTTATTACTAATATTTTATTCAAAAAAAGAGATAAGCATCTTATTACTTATAAGAATGGATCTAATAACACACAAATTAATTATTTTCTTATGAAAAGAAGAGATTGTCGAGATTGTAAAGATTGTAAGATTATTTCAAGTGAAGATTTAAGTACACAACATCGTTTATTAGTTTTAGATTCTAAAATGAAGAGTTCTAAAATAAAGAATACTATGACTCGTCATCGTAGGATTAGATGGGGGAACTTAAAAAACACAAATAAAATTATTTTTATCAAGATTTCAAATTTTGGATGTTCATGATGAAACAAATACTATGTGGGATAAAGTAACACACACTATTAAACAAGTAGCAAAATATGTACTTGGAGATTCAAAAGAAAAAGTTTATTTAAATAAAAATAGTTGGTAGTGCAATAATAATGTACGTAGTGCAATAATAATGTAAATAATAATGTACAAGAAAAGATAAAATATAAGAAGTTATGTTATAAAATTTGTTTAAATGTACTGGGAAAAATATCAAACGGCCCGCGGGGAGCTAAAAGAACAATATGTGACGCTAAAAATTATGTTTTTAATGATCTTTATAATAGATTAGATACTAAGAATGGTGAAAAATATATGTATAAACTAGCCAAACAAAGAGATAAGAAAAGTAAAAATTTAACTTGAGTAAATTGTATTAAATATGATAATCAAAAAGTGTTTTTCTTAGAAAAAGATATTAAATATAGCGGTGAGTGAGTTATTTTGATAAACTTTCTAAAGAAATTTCTAAAAATACGATCAACCTTACTGATCTTAATATCGTTAATAATAATAAAACGTTTCATTTTTACCGTCGCATTAGTAAAAAAGAAGTTGAGGAGGCTTTAAACAAAACTAAGGGTGAAAATTCTATAGGACCTGATGATATCCCAATTGAAGTATGGAAATGTTTAGGCGATTTGGGAGTTTCTTGGCTTACTAAACTCTTTAATATTATTTTAAAAACTAAAAGATGTCTGAGTGGAGGAAGAGTATTTTGGTACCCATTTTTAAGAATAAAGGGGATGCACAAGAATGTGTAAATTATAGAAGAATTAAGTTGATGTGTCATACTTTAAAATTATGGGAGAGGGTAATTGAACGTAAGTTAAGATGTATTACAAAGATTTCTCATAATCAATTTGGATTTATGTCATGCAGGTCGACTATGGAAGCTATAAATTTATTAAGATGTTTGATGGAGAAGTTCAGAGATAATAAGGAGAATCTAAACTTATATTTTATTGATTTATAAAAAGATTGCGATAAGGTTCCAAGAGATATGCTTTGGAGAGTTCTTTAGAAGAAAGGTGTTGGTATATTCAAGTCATTAAAGATATGAATACTAGAGTTGTTACTTGTGTTCGAACTTAAGGAGGATTGATCAAATATTTTCTTATTTCCGTTGGATTAGATCAGGGCTCGGCTTTAAGCCCATATCTTTTTGCTCTAGTTATGGATGGTCTTACTGGAGATGATATACCTTGGTGTATGTTTTTTACTGATGATATCCTTCTCGTGGATAAGACGAGAGAAAAGGCCCAGGAAAAACTTGAATTATGGAGGTCTACATTGGAGTCTAAAAGTCTTCATTTGAGTAGAACTAAAACTGAATACATGGAATGTAATTTTAGTAGTAGTAGCTCTAGAGACAGAAGTGTAAGTTTGGGTGATCAAATTACTAAGAGGTGTTAACGATTTAGATATCTCGGGTTCAAAGCGATGGTGATATAGATGGGGATGTAAATAGTAGAATTCAAGTTGGTTGGTTGAAGTGGAGGAATGCTTTGGGCCTTTTGTGTGATAGAAAAGTACCGCTTAGATTGAAAGAAAAATTTTATAAGACGGTCGTAAGACCAGCAATTCTCTATGGCGTTGAATGTTGGCCTTTAAAAGAGAAGCAAAATACTAAGTTAAGTGTCGCCGAGATGAGAATGATTAGGTGGATGAGTGGCTTTACACTTAGAGACAAAATGCGAAATGAATATATCCATGATAGGGTTGGTGTAGCTCCTGTGACGGACAAAATTAGAGAAAGTCATCTTAGATGGTTTGGTCACATTAAGCGTCGACCATCTGATGATCTGATTAGCAGATTCGATGTTTTAGATTCGACTTATGTTAAGAAAGGCAGAGGTAGACCTAGGAAGACTTGGGCTTATTGTATAAAAAATGATCTTAATTTATTTGAACTAAATGAAAATATGACACTAAATAGGACGCAATGGAGAAAAAGGATTCATGTAGTCGACCCCACGTAGTGGGATTAAGGCTTTGTTGTTGTTGTTGTTGTTGCACTTTAATTATAATATAATTTATATTATGTCATTCACAACATCCTGTAAAAATTTAAATGCATTAATGAGTCAACCATAAATATTAAATACAATGATTTTAATGATATCACATAACTTCACAATAAACTAATAAGAATATTATTTTGTTCAGGAGCATCACATTCTTTTATAACTAAGGAATTGGCTAAAGCATTACAATTGAATATCACCATAATATCAATGATATTATCAGTTAGAATGTCAAACAATACTTCTATGAAAATTAGTCATTTATGTAAGGTGAAGCTATTAATTGATGAAGAGGAATTTGATGCACAATTGATTGTGTTACATTTGGTGAAATTTGTGATAATTTTAGGTAAAGAGTGGTTGTCAAAAAATTTTGTCATAATTGATTGTAATAAAAAAACTGTTAAAATAAATAATTTGGGAAGGCGGAAGTAAAATTTTGTGGTGATAAAAAGTTGGCATACATAACAATTATCTGTTTGAAAGCTTTCAAATTGTTGAATCGTAGAAACAAAAATTTTTTTGCTCATGTGACGATACCTGTAAGTAAAATATTTTGGCAATATTTCATCGGTAAGAGAATATCTAAAAGTTTTTCTTGATTATTTATCAAAGTTACCTCCAGTGAGAGAGATCAATTTCATTATTGAGTTATTACCAAGTTTTGAGCTAGTATCCAAGGCACCCTATAGAATGGTCGTTAAGGAGTTACAAGAGTTGAAAAGCCGATAGTAGGAATTACTAGATAAGGGATTCATCAGACCTAACAATATATAATGGGGAGCTTCAACATTATTTGTAAAGGATGGAAGCTTTTGAATGTCCGTTGACTACAAGAAGTTAATAAGCACATGGTTAAAAATAAATATCCACTGCTAAGGATTAATGACTTGTTTGATCAATTGGGAGGACTTCTGTATTTTTAAAAAATTGATCTAAAATCAGGCTATCACTAGTTGAGGATTAAAGAGGATAGCAAATACAACTTTCAGGAGCATATATAGGCTCTATGAATTAGTGGTGATGCTATTTGGCTTGATCGATGCTCCAACAAATTTTATGGATCTAATGAAAAAGGTTTTCAGTGTGATTGTATTCATAGATAATATTATGGTGTATTCAAGAGATGAAGTCAGTCATACAGATCATCTGCATGCTATTTTGTAAGTTTTAAAGAAGAACAAATTGTATGTTGAATTTTCTAAATGTGAATTTTAGCTTACAAATGTGGCTTTCCTTGGGCATATTATTAGTGGAGATGACATCAATTAATCAGAAAAAGATCAAGACGATTGCAGATTAGGCGATACCCACTGATGTTACTAAGGTCAAGAGTTTTCTAGGTCTAGCCAATTATTACAGGAGATTTAAAAAGATATTTTCACATATTGTTACGTCATTATCCAAATTAATTCAAAAAGCAATTAAGTATGAATGATCAGATCGTTGTGAGGAGGTTTTCCAGAAGTTGAAGACTTGTTTAATGCCTACTCCAGTATTGACTATTTCTTCATATTCAAATAAATTTTAGATTTATAGTGATGTTGAATTAAAAGGATTGGTTGGTGCGCTTATACAATATAGAAGGGTCATTATCTAAGCTTCAAGCCAATTGAAGAAGAATTTAATGAATTATTCTACTCATGACTTGGAGTTAGTTGCAGTTATTTTTTCACTTAAAATTTGAAGGCACTACCTATATAGAGTTAGATGCAAGATATTTAGTGATCACTAGAGTTTGAAGTACATCTGTACTTAGAAAGAATTGAATTTGAGACAAATGAGATGATTATAATTAATTAAAGACTACGACGCAAACATACAGTATAGCTTGGGGAAAACAAATGTGGTGGCAGACGCACTGAGTAGGAAGGTTTCTAGTAATTTGAACAATTTATTCACTCAGCAAGATTAATTACTTCAAGACTTGGAGAGGCTAAAGTTATATGTGATTGGTTTTGGAGATGAGAATATGGTTCAATTGAATCAATTGACTGTGCAGTCCAATTCGAAGGGCAAAGTAAGAGAATTCACTAACTACGAATATTACTGTTCAGAAGATTTTGGATCTAAGTCAAGATTGAAAATTTGGAGAAGCATATGTTAGATATGGATGGACTATTGAGATATAAAATCAGGATTTATATTTCAAAATTTGATCTAATAAAGAAAATTCTAGATTAGGCAAATTTATTTGCTTATACTATTCACCCATTGAGTAATAAAATGTACTAGAATCATAAAGAAATATATTGGTGGCAAGAATTTAAGAGTGGCAAAATTTATGGTTAAATGGCATATATGTCAGCTAGTAAAGATAGAACATCAACGTCATGAATATTAGTTACAGCCTTTACTTATTTCTGAGTGAAAATAAAAGAAGATTGTTATAGACTTTGCGATTGAATTGCCTAGATCGCATCAGGGTCATGATGTTATTTGGGTAGTTGTTGGCAGATTGAATAAGTCAACTCATTTCTTCGCGCGAAACAGACAAACCCTGTTAAGAGGTTAGCCAAGTTATGTGGATCAAATTGTAAGATTGTATGGAGCGTCAAAATCTATTGTTTAAACAGAGATGACAGATTTACTTATAGATTATAGAAGAAGATTTAGAAGGCTTTGGGTACAGATTGACTTTTAGTACAGCCTTTCACCCTCAGACAGATGGTCAGTCAAAAAGTAATATTCAAATTTTGGATGAACTACTAAGGTTATGTGTTCTTGAATTTTTTGGAGGAAGGGAATCATATATAACCTTGGTAGAGTTTGCTTACAATAACAGTTATCAAACAGTATTGGGATGGCTTCATACGAAACTTTGTATGGAAGAAAGGAAACAATTGTGTTGGATTAAAGCAGGTGAAAGAAAGGTCATTGGAGTTGACTTGGTTGATGATACTACTAGAAAAATTAGACTGATCAGAGATAGACTAAATGCAGTGAAGGATAGGCAGATGAAGTATTACGATGTCAAGCATAAACTTGTTCAGTTTGAAGTTTGAAGTTTGAAGTTTGATGTTTAAGAGTTTGTTTTTATCAAAGTTAGTCCTTTTAAGGGTGTGCAAAAAAACGGAAAGAAAGGAAAATTATGCCCTAAATATATAGGTTCATATGAGAGTATAGAAAAAATTGAAAATGTGGCTTACAGATTGGTTTTACCAGTTCATATGCAAGGAAAGCATAATATTTTTCATATATCTTCACTCGGGAAGTACATTATTGTGAGTCTAATAGAATAATTGAAGATGAAGTGGAGATTCAGCCTAATTTGTCCTATATAAAAGTGCATAAAGGGATACCGGATTAAGATATTAAAAAGGTTCGGAGTAGGGAAACTCCATTTATGAAGATTGTATGAAAACATTGATCAGAAAAAAATTATACTAGAAGAAAGTTTTAGACATACAAGAAAGATATTCCCAACTCTTCAGTTAAAGTATATTTGCTTTTATATTAACCTTAAAATTTTGAGAATGAAATCCTATAAAGAGGGAAGATTGTAATAACTAAAATTTAAAAATAATAATAATAATAATAATGACGATAAATAAATAAATATTATTAGATGTGTCGAATTAAATTATCCATCGAGATGGTTTGTTAAGTGAAGTCGAGAGAGGGCTTCTCTCGATCCATTCATTCGTAGCCTATAAAGAACGAGCAAGCGAGAGAAAGAGAGAGAACGAGAGAAAGCGAGAGAGAAGGAGAAGAAACAAAAAAAGAAGGAGAAGATGTCATGCTTTAATTTGAAAGGAGAGGCAACTCCCTTATCGGAAGGAGAATTAGGAGGCGAGTGGTTCGATGCTCGAAGGAAGAAGAGGCGCTTGTTTACTTAGCAGGAAACATCTGGTATGGTGCTTTGCTTCGAAGCCAAAGGTAACGGCATGCCCTAGCTCAAGGAGGCAGGAGATTGCCTCGCACGTACGGGACTGAAGTCGAGCCTAGTTCGAAGGAAAAAGAGAAGATGCTTGTGTGATTTCGTGTGGTTCTATGTCTCGTCAAAAAAGAGAAAGGGGACTAGATTCGCGGAGAAAAATTTGCGTACGTAAGACGTACGCAGTGCTGCTTACGTCGGGGAGGTTATTCAGAGGGTATTGGGGAGTTATATCTGAATTATACCCCTTGTAACCTCCATGTAACCTCTATGTAACCTACAAATAAGTTTCGCTTGTTTTCATATATTTGGAGGTTAAAGGAGGTAGGTTACAGAGAATATAACGCGGATATAACCCCCAATACTCTCTGAATAACCTCCCGTACGTACGCGGCGCTGCGTACATCTTACGTACGCAAATTTTTCTCAGATTCGTGACACCGTGTTGCATGAGGCAAGAGGAGAAAGTGGAAGAAGGAAGGAGCGCATAAGGTAGTAGAATCAAAGCCAAAGACATGCTCTACAATCTTACGTACGCAAATTCTCCTATACGTCTCATGTGCGAGATATATAGGAGTTGTGTCTTTAATGAAGTATGCTTTTAAGCTTTTAAATTATATATATCAATTAACTAAAAATGTTAATTAAAAGTTTAATCAAATCAGAATAAAAGCCCTTAAAATCCCAAATTGTAAGAGGTTAAATGTCAATATTTGTGCAAAAGAGATTGAGATAACTGAAATAAATGTTAGAGTTTATTTATTTTTAATTAATGAATTTAATATATACATATTTGTGTATTACAATATTAATAATAGATTTAATTAAACAGGATTTAAGCTTTAGAAATTCGGAATGAAGGGAGAAGAGGAAAGTTGTGACACTAAAGGTGAGTAATTACTTTCTTATATGTATTAAATTATAAAATAAAGACTTTCTTTAATACTTCAGACAATTATTTTTATAATTATATGTATTTTATAAGTTTAGGAATTATTGTAATGAATAAAATAAAATAAAAAAATAATTACTTAATGAATTTAAATGGACGTATTTAAATAAAACAAAATGTAAAACTTAAGTCATTCAGAATTACCCCCATATGTTATTAGCAATAGGTGATGTACCCGTGTACAAAAAAGAAAATGGAAATAATAAAGGTGTACCTTCAGGTGTAAGATTTTGAGGGTACCTAGGGTTTCAATTTTGAGGATACATTGAGGTATGACTGTAATTCTGATATAACATCTTACAAAGATTAAAAATAATAATTAAATTGAAATAAAAACAGTTATATTAGTAATGAATGCTTATACTTTTGATTTATCAATAAATTGCATACTCTGGATACTTTCATGCGAAGAATTTGTATATTAATTTAATACATAATAAGAGTGTAATTTCTCGCTTAGTATGGAAAATATACTACTGAATTTAGTCATTTCTTTTACAAAAAACTATAGACTGATATGTCTAACATAAGGAATTTAGTTTATAGAAGGAGGACTGTTACAATTAGGTATTATATTGTGTTATGACTGTAGTTATTATACTTAATTTAATAGCATTAACATGTTCATTCCCTTTGCCTTTGGGATTCACTTCAATATTACAAGGTAAGGTCCCCTGAGGTCTGTTACTCGATGACTTTGTCATTTGTTTTAATTAATTTTCATTATTTCTTATTGTTGCAGCTTGACTCTGTAGTTGATTCCCTATTTCCATCGCAATCTTTTATAAAGATAACTTCTTTTCTTTAAACTGAATATTTGAAATAAATCTAGGTGGGTAGGTCGGTCTACGTTTGTCACTACCCTTATTATTTCAATTGTCTACTGGATTAGATTGGTTGTTCCCCCATTACTGGATTACTACGCCTTAGTTATTGTTCTTCCAGCCTGAGTTATTAGCGTTGGAATATGAGTTATTAAACCTATTGGTTATGACATTCATGGATTCTACAGACATCACTCAAGTTGTCGATAATCATTTTCCTTTATTATTGAAGACCCTGGTGTAGAATTCAACCCTAGATTATTCAACTTCCTAGATATAGCATCTACTTGAGATGTATAAATTGCTAACACGTTGTATCATAAATGTTGGCTATATTTTATTATCAATTTCTCCATCAATGTAGAAGCCTCCTCAAATGGCTTAGATATGAGTGATCTCCCTGTTGTTGCACTTTTTATGGACCAAAGAGATCCCACCAGCCTGTTATAAAAAGTTTTAATTATGATCCAGTCGGGTAAATTGTGGGGAGAATATTCTCTTAGTAGCTCCTTAAATCTTTCTCAAGCTTCGTAAATGGATTCTCCATCTAATTGGGCAAATGCAATAATTTCAATACCAAGTTTCGTCATTTTTTTATGGAGGAAAATACTTTGCTCGGAATTTCTGAGCTAATTTACTTCATATTGTAATTGATTATGGTGCTAATGAATCGAACCACATATTAGCATTATCCCTAAGTGAAAAAGAAAAAAATCTAAGTCTAACAGCGTCATTAGAGACAACATTATATTGATTAGATAGCACAAATTTCAAGAAAACTAGTAATGTAAAGGTTAGAGTCTTATGTGGGTGATCCTCCAAATTAATTATTTTCTACCATTTGAATAATAGAAGCCTTTAGTTTGAAAGAATTGTCTTCTGCGGCAGAGTTGCTTATGCTGAAGTGAATCTTTTCTACTGTTGGATAGATAAATTTTTTAAGTGGTTTAGGCATGACTCAGGGTCTTGATGTGTTGTTTTATTCATGAGATATTTTTGTCATTTATTCTAACTTCTTTTTAAGTCTTTGTAATTTTCTAATTTTTCATAGTTCTTTTTAGTTCAGGCTCATAGCGTACTAGTTCTGACGTTTCAATCATGCGCATATACAACTAGAGTGATCTAGTGAAGTGGCCTGAAGTAACAAAAATAGAAAAGTCAAACAAGCAAGCTACTAAGAAAAAAAACTAAGCAAAAAAACATGCTGAAATTAAAACTGAGCAAATCAGATAATTTTCACAGTAATTGAAATATAATAAAAAAGTGCACAAAATTAACAGTAAAACAAAAAAACACACTACACGATATTTTTGAAATTTTAAAACAGAAAATAAAAACATAAATTGCAGCAATCGCATAATACTATAGTTTTTAAAATCCTAACGTTCTACTAAAATTTTCCTAAAATTAAAAATTCAACATCGTTTCCTTGTAATGGCGTCATAAACTTAATATGAACCAAATATTGTGAAGCACTAATGAATCGCGCAAGTATATATGTCATCCAAGTAATATGCGGATCAAAGTCCGTGTATTGATCCCACAATGAATGAGTGAATTTCCAAAGCGAAAATTTCTAGCCTCCTCATTTTGAATGTAGCATGTCTACGAAATTTCGGTATTTCAGTGAAGTCATTACTCTTAATTTGTTGAAATAAAATAATCCTGAGCTAACAAGGTCTAATAGATTTTTTTGATGCTCGAAAAATTCTCCGCTAGATTGGTTCCGCGAGAGTAAGTTTGAATTTGTGATTCGAGACAATCAGGAGCAACTATCCTCCTTATTTTCTTTTGGGCGCCAAAGAAGGTTTGGCAACCAAACAGATTTAGTTATCGAAATCAAGTGATTAGCCAGATTTCATTTCTCCCTAAAGAATAGAATAAATCTAAAAGCAATATTCTTATTCCCCTAAACTATCGTATGTTAGCCTAATCATTCCACTAAGGTTTCTCCTAACATACGAAGTTCGCAAGTTTTAACTATCCAACTGGACAGGTCGAAAGTAAAGAAAGAATTAAAGGTTATAACATCAAATTATAAGAAGTTTAATCAAATCACATAAGAGAACTCAAACTTAATATTCCTACATCACCAATTCAAAGGAAAAAAAAAATCTACTCACTAACCATGTTTATAAACATTACTATTTTATTGAAAGGAGATAACATAGACAAGAGTTTAGCGAATAAAACTCGACGACTTGATGAAAATACATAGAATTTTGCAAACTAATCTCATGTCCTCCAAATGATATCATAAAATGTACAAGCATGAATGCGCACTCTAAAACACTCAAAAATCTATCCTCGCTTCACTCACTTTCACTTAGATCCTTTTCCTTGAGTTTCTCTCCACTGCAGTGCATCTAAATATGCACGAATCCCTCATTTCCTTTGACTGATGTAGAATTTAAAGTTTGGATCGTGAATCGACGCAACCGCTCAAACCATCAATATGTGTGAACTAGTACCTAGGCACTTGTATGCAACTCCTAGACGCTTGACTTCCAGTTGCTCGGGTTGTGGTTCTAGGGCATTGGACGATTAAACGCTTGTATCCAACACTGAGGCTACGACGCTTATTTTCCGTCTTCTCTGCATTTCGGGACCAAAGGGAAGCTCATTAAGCACTGAAGTGCTCCATCCCGGTGCCTAAGAGTTGTTGCTTCTCTTTTTAGCAGTTTTCATTAGTTCTTTGACTCTAGTGAATTTTATTCCCTAAATCTTGCAAGACACATAGTAAACATCTTACAAATTTAAATTAATATAAAATTAGATTAAAATAAAATGAAAATAATTACATTTTCAATACATGTCAACATATTTTATAACTCCAAATGTTTTAATGACTCCATTAAACATCTTGATTCTAATAATTTTGGCATCGATCATCTAATATAAGCATTATTACCTATTTCATATATCAAAACATAAATCCTATTAGGAGACATATGAAACGTGCAGGCTGAATCAAGAGCCCAAAAATCAAAAGATTCTCTGTCAGCGGCAATTAAAAGTTCACCATCATTAATAGCTTCTTCAACAATAATGACTTCATCAGAATGACTTGATTATTTATCTTTCTGATTTGATATTACTTTCTTATTTTTATTCTGCAATTTATAATATTCAAATTTGATATGCCCTTTTTCTTACAATAATTGTATATTTTATGCTTATTTTTAGATTTTGATATACAATTTCTATCAGCACCAAAACTCCTCTCTTTAGTTCTACCTCAAAAGGCAAGGTCTTATCCTTGAGCAAAAGTTTCATTCACAAATGGATTCATCTTTTCCTTAGAAAACATAGCATCATATACTTCGTATAGAGTAAATGTTTTTACCCATATAATATAATATCTCTAAATATTGTATATGATGAAGACAATGAGCACAACAATATTAATATCAAATATTCTTCATCATAGTTAACTTTCATGACTTTCAAATCAAAGACGATCTCTTTAAAGACTTAAGTGATCGATAATAGATGCACCTTCTGTCATTTTATGAGAGTGTAAATGTTCCTTTAAGTATGACTTACCGGCCAAACTTTTTCTCATGCACAATTGCTCTAATTTGAGCCACTATGCAGCAATGGTTTTCTCCTTGAAAATATCCTGTTAAAAATATTATTTGATAAATAAAGATGAATTTGAAAAAGAATCTTTCGAGCTTTACGTTTATTCTACTCCAACGTCCATGATAAGGACATTTTTTTGGAACTCAAATAGCGCAAAGTCTAGATCCATCTGTGTTAAGAGTTCTCACATCTTAACCTGCCAAAAAAAACCTAATTTTGCAATCTAAAAGAGGGAAGTCATACTTTATTGTTGGCATCATCAAATCAAAGCTGGCTCTGATGCCACTTGTTATAAGTTGATATTTAATTGATGCAACAAATAATAAAATAAACAAAAAGAAGAATACAAATTTTACTTGGAAAACCCAAAGATGGAAAAATCATGGGCATATGAGAGGAATTCACTATATCAAATAAGAGATTACAAGTAGAGAGTGTATTGCACAAAACAGAAGATGGGTATTTATAATTTTAGCAAAATCCCTTTAAATGAAACAATTAAAAAAGAGCTAATAAAATAGTAGCACATGAATTATAATCTAATGGTTACTACAAGTTTGATATAATGATCAAAACCTTCAATTCATGTGCTAAGAGTTTCTTTCTAACGCCTCAATCCGCGTGATCATAATTTGCTATGAGATGATGAGCAGGAACCACAAAATTCAGGTCACAAATTTAACACAAACAAAGACTAAACTTAAATCATTCACTACAAATGATTTTATAATGTTTACACTATGATATCCTCAAATCATGGATCTGAGACATTGTCAAGTATGGTCATGGATCCTATACATTGTCAAGTAAGGTCATGGATCCGAGACATTGTCAAGTAGGTTGCTCTATCGCTCAAATCTAAGTAAACTAACAAAAAAGCTCATCCAATCATTTTTTAATAAAGGGTTTCGATCTCCATTATCTATACAAGATGAGAATGAAAGAGCTATAGATGATCAAAATAACTAGCTCCAAATCATAATTAGTAATAAACAAAATTAATTTGAGAAAATTCTCAAAAATTCCTAGAACCCTATTGAAAGTGATAGGTCTCCAAAATGGCATATATGACATCATTTGCTAACAAAAACAGATATGGTGTTTATTGATCATATTTACTGTCACTAAAAGATTGTGCTTTTTACTTAAAAATGGAGTATGAGATACTTCTCACTAAATAACTATTGCTTGTTGTTTCCACCAAGAAATTGTGTTGATGATATATTGCCACTTTTTTGCACTCAACAATAATATATTGTCTCTAGTCCCACACCACTAAGAGAACTCGCACTCGTATTTATGGCAATTGAAAGAATCGTCATCCACCTAATTTAGTATAAACACAAACCATTGGTATGCTAAGCACACCCCTTGGTTTAATTTGCAACATAATTGTTGATTTCAAGCCTATTTAAACTACCAACTTAAATCCGCCACACAACTGATATTTTTTTGTTCATTTATCACAAAATCCAAGTTTTCTGTAGTTTTTGCTCCTAGGTTTATTATAATTGGCACCCATGAGTTCGCCACTATTCGCCACCTTGTTGTTGTTATCTCCACTAATTCCAATAGCTACCACTTTCAAGTTCAATGTGGCCTCATCCTTTATCCTTGTCACTATCATCGCCTTTTAACTTGTTCTATTCACAAACTTAACGGTCTGCTATGGCCACCCTTAGTCTTGTTCTAGCCACCACCTTTAATCATAACATACTAGTCAACTTTGGGCTTGCCATTGTCATTGCCTTAAGGCTTATCATATACATTATTCTTAAGAATGTCATTAACACATCCATCGTGTTCCTTATTGCCATCATGCTCAAAGTTATCATGAATAAATGTTTGCAGCATACAGTGTTAATGCCTACTATTGATCCATCCTTAGCATTCACCAACTATGGCATAAGAAGTCATCATTGTTCGTGTCTTTATCCCTTGGAGTAGTCACCATCCCAATCCCCCTACCAAAATCAATACTAATGCATGTTACTAGCCTGTCGCCAATAGTCACCGACAACCACAACTTTAGGCACTGCTGCTATCCATGCATACATAACCCGTAGTAGTTACCATCTTCCACAGCAAGCACCAACAGCCACCATTAATCCACCACTGATAGCTATCCATTGCCACAATTAAAGATGACATTGATTTACATCTCCATATTATAAATTTGGAAAAATTCTGAGCCCTAATGTGTTCTACTGTGGAAAAGAAAGAAAAATAAATATAATGAATCCTAGCACTAGAAATTTTTATATTATGAAAAAAATAAAAAACATGAAAAGAAGCCGAGTTATATTGCAAAGTACTCACTTAAAATGGTCTTCTATGCGATTAACAAATTATTGCAAGCATGTCGAAGTTTGAACAAGAATGCAGTTTACTGAAGGTAAGGGGAATTTTATCAACGTGAACAAAATTATTAACATTTTCGGACCATAGATTAAGCCCCTAACAATGTCTTCTATAACCAAAGATTAAAAAAAAAAAAAAGTAAAAGATATGTTAGATATGGCCCATATACCATAAATGGACAGTGCTAAATCTGGAGCGGAACAGAGCGGAAGATTCTGTCCAAATCAGGAAAGTTTCCTTATGTGGGTTGGGGGTGTGATACATGGGTAATTTGGTAATTACATATTGTACACAAGGTTTCCTTTTTATGTATTTTTTAGGATTATAATTAGGCTTGTATGTAACCCTAGGGATTATCCCTGAATTCTGTACTTTTTCTGAATTAGTGAAAAGTTTTCTGAATTAGTGAAAGTGAAAAGTCGTTGTTCTGCTCCCGAGGACGTAGGCATCTTTGTCGAACCTCGTTAAATCTCTGTGCTCTTCTGGATTTGTGTCAATTCATGTTTTTCTTCGTCATAATTTCTCAACAAGTGGTATCAGAGTCTGGTTGGAGGGCAGGGAAGAAAATTCTCAACGGCGCAGAGGAGTTTGGCTAGGGCAGAGGAGTTCGGCGGCAGAGGAAGAGCAGGCAACTCGCGAAGCCATCTACGAACGATCGATGCGGAAGGCTGCTGAGAGCGAATGCGGAGGCTTCGGAGGGGAAAGCATGCAGACCAGATTGCTGTCGGAAAGCACGGACAGGCTGAACAGGAGGTTCGCGACAATATTTACGAACGGCAAGGTTCTGCGGAAGAAGGGTCTGCGGTTCGCGGT
>NW_018164951.1:2116284-2139935 GCF_001263595.1 Phalaenopsis equestris | reverse complement strand
CCGCGGGGCGATCAAGAGTCCGGGAATGTCGGCTGCGACCGAAAGCGGCTAAGAAAGGAAACGGAGCACAGGAGGAAAGGAATCCAGGAATCACCAGGAGAATATTCCCTTGCTGCAGGGAGGGGTGATTGAAAATTTACCTAAAGAAAAGTTTTTTTGAATTTTACTTAATTAAAGGAAAATTGTTTTTTAATTAAGTTGATTTAAAGAAAATATTTAATTAAGGAAACTTAATTAAAAGAAAAGAAAATATTTAATTAAGGAAACTTAATTAAAATTCTCTTTGTTGGAAGTTGCGTAGAAGGAAATTTGGAAGATTTTTCAAATTTCTATTCCATGAAGCAGAAAATAAGGGAAGATTTTAAATGAAATATTTCAATTTTTTTTTCTTTAAAAAAAAAACTTTTCATTTTTTTGAAAAACTTAATTAAGAGGCTTTTTCAATCCTTCTTTTTCTTTTTGAAAAGCTTCTGAGCAAGGATTTGCAGAAGAATTTTTGCAGAATAATTTGTTGCAGGAGTTATTTTCAAATAGTTTTTTCTGGTGTAAAATTCGATGTAGTGAAGTTCGATGTAACTGGTAACTTCGGATTGTGGCAAACAAAAGTAAAAGGTCTGTTGGCTCAACAGGAAATATTGAAAGCTTTGTGGACAGCAAAACCGAATATCATGGAGAATGAAGATTGGAAAGAATTGCAATACCGAGCGGCAGCAACTAGACGCCTATGTCTGACAGATGAATTTATGTATCACGTGATGAATTTAAAATCTCCAGAGGAGATATGAAAGAAATTAGATACTCAGTTTATGGTTAAATCTCTAACAAACAAGTTGTATATGAAACAAAAGTTGTATGGGTTGAAGATACAAGAAGATTATGATCTGACGCAGCACGTGAATGGCTTCAATCAAATAATCACGAATTTATCACGGTTTGATGTGTTTGACGAATTTATCACGGTTTGATGTGAGTATTGAGGATGAAGATCGAGCCTCACATCAAGCGATGATTTTGTTCTGTTCGTTGCCCTCTTCTTATGAACATCTGGTAACTACTCTGACATATGGGAAAGAAACTATCAAAGTTGATGAGATTACTACAGCATTGTTGGCTCACAACCAGCGGAAGCACACAACCATTGGCTCACAACCAGCGGAAGCAGAATGCAGGGGAAAGATCTCACAGTGACATTTTATATGTTAAGGATAAGCAAGATCGTGGAAGGAAGAAAGAGAATGAGCGTTCTGGAAGGCGAAATTTCAGATCCAAGTCTAAAAGCAAAAAGACAATTCATTGCTACAGTTGCAAGAAGTAAGGTCATATGAAGAGAGATTATTCAAAGAAGACTGGGGAGAAAGATGATATTTCATCAAAGTTTATAAATGTGGTGCAGAATAATAATTCAGATTACAGTGATAGCGATATGCTCTCAGTTTCATCAACTCAGATCACAGATGCATGGATTATTGATTCAGGGTGTTCTTAGGGTGTTCTTATCACTTCATCAACTCAGATCACAGATGCATGGATTATTGATTCAGGGTGTTCTTATCACATAACACCTAATAGGGAATGATTTATTTCATACAGGTTAACTAATTCTAGCTTAGTGTATTTGGGAGATGATAGATATTGCAATATTATTGATATTGGAGAAGTCAATATTAAAATGTATGATGGTACAATTAGAACGTTATGTGATGTCAGACACATTTCAGATTTGAAGAAGAACTTGATTTTCATGGGCACTCTACACATAAATGATTTTATTCCTAAGGCTGATGAGAATAGGGAAACCATCAGAATTTCTAAGGGTGGGCTGACGGTGATGAAAGGAAAATTAACTGCAGGCAATATCTACAAACTGTTGGGGAATACAGTTGTAGGTGGAGTTCATTATGTAGAGTCAGATAACGATAGTACAAAGCTATGGTATAGCGTCTGGGTCATCTCAGTGAACGTGGGATGGCGGAATTGCATTGAAGAAATTTGTTGCATGGTGTTAAAAGTTGCAAACTCGATCTTTGTAAGTTTTGTATTCTTGGAAAACAGACTAGAGCAGTTTTATGACTAGAAAACATAAAACTGAAGGGATTCTTGATTATGTGCATTCTGATGTATGGGGTCCTACGAGATAATCGTCATTGAGAGGATCTCAGTATTTTGTTGTCTTTATTGATGATTTCTTCAGAAAAATTTGGGTGTATTTCTTTAAGCAGAAATCTGAAATCTTATCTAAATTAAAGTTGTAGAAAGCTGAGGTGGAGAACCAAACTGGCAACAAGATCAAGTATTTGAGGTCCGATAATGGCACAAAGTACACAAATTCACAGTTTCAGAAGTTCTGTGAGGATCATGGGATTTAGAGATATTTTTCAGTGCGAAGACACCACAGTAGAATGGTGTAGCAGAAAGGATGAATAGGTTATTAACTGAAAGGGCAATGTGCTTGAGACTGAATGCAGGGTTTCCTAAGAGTTTCTGGGCAGAAGCTGTGAATATGGCATGTTATCTCATCAATAGATCACCTCAAGCATCATTGGGTGACAAGGTCGCAAAAGAGGTATGGACAGGTAATCCAGTTAATTTTGATCATTTGCAGATCTTTGGTTGTCTTGCTTATGTGCATGTACTTGGAGATGAAAGATCAAAACTTGATGCAAAATCCAAGAAGTGTATCTTTTTGGGCTACAAAAAAGGTGTGAAAGGATACAAGTTTTGGGATCTGATTGTAAAAAAGATGGTGATCAGCAGAGATGCAGTTTTTGATGAACAGTTTATGTTACAGCAGAATCAAGACAAGGTGTCAGAGAAGAGTTTCAATTCAAATGCAGTGCAGATGGATTTAGAACAGCAACCAGTAGCTTCTGAGAGAGGTGAAAGTTCAAATCCAACACCTAGTGATTATATTCCAGATGATCTGCAAAATTATAATCTAGTCAGAGATAGACAGAGACGCACTAATGTAAGGCCTCCTAGCAGATTGGGTTATGAAGACTTGATCTCTTGTGCACTTCTCATCAGCAGCAATGATCCAACCACTTTTCAAGGAGTTATCACCAGCCAGGAGAAAAAAAAATGGATGGGTGCAATGGTTGAGGAGATAGAGTCTTTGCAGAAAAACCGCACTTGGGAGCTAATTTAGCTTCCAGAGGGAAAGAAGGGTATCGGTTGCAAATGGGTCTACAAAAGAAAACCAGCAGTATCAGAAAAAAAAAGGAAAAAGTTCAAGGCTCGACTGGTAGCAAAGGAATTTTTACAGCAGAAGGGGATAGATTATGATGAAATTTTTTCTCCTGTAGTCAGACATACTTCAATCAGGGCAGTGTTTGCATTACTAGCTATTTGAAATTTGCATTTGGAGCAGATGGATGTTAAAATTATTTTCTTGCATGGTGATTTGGAGGAGCAGATTTACATGGAGCAGCCAGAAGGGTTCACTCAACCTGGACAGGAGCATCTAGTTTGCAGGTTAAGGAAATCACTGCATGAGTTGAAATAGTCTCCAAAACAATGGTACAAACGGTTCGACTCCTACATTATTCAGATTGGCTACAAGAGATGGAGTATGATTGTTGTATTTATGTGAAGAGCTTTGATGATGGTACTATTATTTTTCTGTTACTATATGTTGATGATGTACTGATTGTTGTAAAGAATATGAATGATGTCTGTGGTTTGAAAGTTTTATTGAGTCAGGAATTTGGCATAAAAGACTTTGGTCCTACGAAGAAGATTCTTGGAATGGAGATTCATCGAGACAGAGGCTCAAAATGATTATGTTTATCTCAACGAGGATATGTTGAGAAAGTGTTGGAAAGGTTTGAGATGAGCAAAGCAAAGCCTGTGTGCACTCCTTTGGCAAATCATTTTAAGTTTTCTTTGGAACAATGTACTAAGACAGATACAGAAATCGAAGACATGGCAAAGGTTCCATATGTCAGTGCAGTTGGTTGTTTGATGTATGCAATGGTATGTACTCGTCCTGATTTGGCTCATGTTATTAGTCAAGTCTGCAAATACATGGCTAAATCTGGAAGGCGACATTGGGAAGCAATCAAGTGGATTTTCAAGGATCTGAAGGGTACTGTAGGACATGGAATTATTTTTGACAGTCAGCAGAATGATCTTTTAGTTGTGGGGTATGTTGATTCAGACTATGCAGGTGATTTGGATGACAGAAGGTCTACAACTGGGTATGTGTTTGCTCTTGGTGGAGGGCCTATATGTTGAAAATAAACAATTCGGTCTATTGTGGCATTATCTACAACTGAAGCTGAGTACATGGCAGTAGCTTGAGCTGCTAAAGAAGTCTTATGGTTTGTTGGACTAGTAAAGGAATTGAGCGTTGAGCAAGGTGGACTTCAGTTGCATTGTGACAGTCAGAGTGTTATTTATCTTGCTAAGAACCAAGTGTATCATGCGAGAACCAAGCACATTGATGTCAGGTATTACAAGATCAGAGAGTTGATTGCTTCTGGTGAGATACTGTTGCAGAATGTTCATACTGATGAGAATGCAGCTGATATGTTGACCAAGCCAGTTACCATCAACAAGTTCTTGCTTTGCTTGAGCTTGTTGAATGTCTGCAGTTGCTAGAGAAACATGGTAGCCCAACCCACTTCTGGTATAAAAGGAACTTCATGACGTATTTCTCCCAAAGGGCTGAATATTCGCCAAGGTGGAGATTTGTTAGATATGGCTCATATAACATAAATAGACAGTGCTAAATCTGGAGCGGAACAGAGCGAAAGATTCTGTCCAAATCAGAGTTTCCTTATGTGGGTTGGGGGTGTGGTACAGGGGTAATTTGATAATTACATATTGTACCCAATGTTTTTTTTTTAATGTGTTTTCTAGGGTTATAATTAGGCTTGTATGTAACCCTAGAAATTATCTCTGAATTCTGTATTTTTTCTGAATTAGTGAAAAACCGTCGCTCTGCTCCAGAGGACGTAGGCATCTTTGTTGAACCTCGTTAAATCTTTGTGTTCTTCTAGATTTGTGTTCTTCTAGATTTGTTCTAGATTTGTGTCGATTCTTGTTTTTCTTCGCCCTAATTTCTCAACAAGATAAAAAGGCCTAGAATTGGGAATTACATACATAACTCCTAAAAGTTAATTATTTACAAAATCTAACTCTCTATTACATCCATTTTCAAATTCTCACCCAAATATCAAAATTCACAACAAAACCCCAGAATTGGCAATTATAGACATTTATCAAATTTGTAAATGTTTGATTGTAACACATGCAAATACACATAATTGATGTTTCAAAAAACTTTGAAAAGGGTGTTAGTTATATGTTTAATTCAACCTAAAAATAAATATAAACAAACAAGTTTGCAAGTTACAGGCTCAGATCTCACCTCTTGTCCTATTTCAGACGCCGCATTGATGCAGATATCTGGAACCCCCCGTACAGTGGAAGGCCTGAGATTCTCCTCGTAAGCCCTCCACCTCGCAGCCAGATCAAAGGGTGAGATAGTGTTAGCCATCAAAAACACCCTATGCTCTAGCAGCTCGTCATCACCACATCCAGGAAGCCTGAACACCGCAGCCCTAGCACCATCGTCCAACCTCCCACCAGTAAGCGACCTATCTTCCCCTTCCTCCTCCACGCACAGACTGTCCATCCCCTTAGACTTCAGCAAGAACTTGAAGACTATCGTTCCTTCCAGACAAACCTAACTCGTTAAAACCAGAGCCAACCAAAATCGCCCACAAAATCAACAATAAAATTAAAGTACCATGGTTTGGGGGCACAACGAAGCTCAACTCCCACGTAAACTCCGATTCCCGTACCATGGACAACTGAGAAGAAGCATAGGTGAAAACAGAGTTAGCGAAATGGGATTGCGGAATGAAAAGGAAAGGGTACCGGGAGTGAATGAGTCGCACGGATCGTGAGGAATCCCAGGAGCCAATGATGGGGATGGAACCGAATACGTGGGGGATGAGGTCGTCTCTAATATTCAAATTTTCAATCTTGAGGGAGACATAAAGCTGGCCGCCGATGTCGCCGTCCAAATTGCCGCTGAAAGCTTGGGGGTTTTTGGACGAACCGCCTCCCATCGCTGACAATCACTAAGATTGCGTGGTGGTAATTGGGAGGGATCAGAGAGGGCAAGAGGATGGGAGAGGCCTAGAGGGCAGGCCTAGAGGGCGAAGTTGGACTATAGATAAGGGCTGCGGCGCCACGATGGCGAGAGATTGCGTGGGAACAAGAAAGCTACCTGCAGAAATGACCAACATCAAACAGCAACTGAAAAGGACGTGTAATGTAACTATTTCTAAGTGTAGGCAATCGACCACTCCCACAATAACTGCCACAAATTCTAGGAGCAATTTTAGTTTGTCTGGGGTTGGCAGTGTGGTGGCCTTACTACACTATCATTAGAGTGTTTGGATGAATTATATTTTAGTAGCTTTTATTTTGCAGCTTTTTCAAAAAATTGTCCTTAAAATCAACATTTTCTCACTATTTCTGATTAGGTCATGAGTCAGTTTTCTAGTTACAATCAAACTTAAAATATATGTATATATATATTTATAATAGTCACCGTAGTTTTTTGCAACACCAGATTATTCTTTAACAGCTCCACAACTATTTCTTAATAAGTTGTAGATACCTCAAACAGACCCTTAGTTGTCATATGGTTTAATGGTTTCATCATTCAAGATGAAATATATTTCACTTTCTTAAATTTAAAGAAAAAAAGATGAGCACATATTTTCAAACTGTGAGATAAAATAATTTATTATGTATGTGATATATTTAGTTGTTGTAATTGTCAAAATATTTTTGCTTATATTATCTCTAAAATAACTCTAATTTTATCTAGAGTCATTTTAATTCTTTATGGGACAAGTAAAAAAAAATTTAACTTTTTTATGGCTCCAAATATGGATTTTGGTGTACTAAAAGGAAGATAGAGAATGTTTCCTTGAAGTCTTTAATGTGTTGTTCAAGAGTTTTTTTCTTTTCACCAATAAGAAATTTTAATGTTCTTCATCTTTGGATGCTTAAACGCATGATTGATCAATCTTTAATAAGATATCCCTGTATTTTTTTCATCCAAAATTGCACCTCATGATTGTACAATTTATTCTTAATGATAAATTAGTCTTCTCTCAATTAATTGGGTGCATTTTTATTTAATGATTTCAAAAAAAAAAGTCAAAAAAGCTCATAACTAAAAATTACTTTGTCAAGCTGACTAGTGCATTAATTTTGAACAAGGAATAGCTATCATTGGGGAAATTTGAGTTCAAGTGGGTGGATCTCACACGCATCATATATTTGTTTCTTAACTTCTATTACACCACCATATTTTGAATTCAATTCAAATATTAAACTTCTTTGATGAACTTTCGATTTAAAATGCTTTTAAATTTTACACTTAAGTGCTTTAACTATCATGATGATAGGCCTTTAAATTTTTGGTTTGATGAACCTAACATTCATCTTGACTTAGGATGATGATATAGAAAGCATTGACATTTATGCATGGCATCTCTGTTGTTGGCCTAACAAGTAGCAAGTACTTTATTGTCATCTCAAAAAATGTTATTCAATTGATATTTGAAGAAGTGATATAGAGTGGGATTTCTTATATGGCTTTCATAATTGTCTATAACCCCACTTCTTTATTGACTAATGATAGCATCACCTCTTCTTGTATATTTTAGATCACCTTTAAATAATAAGAACTTGATTATGTGTTTTTTTTATTGTGATTCTTACTCCATGCACTAACAGTTTCGTGGTGAAGTGGTAGGCCAAAATCACTACTTTGAAAGTATTCAAAAATTGTCAGTCAAATATGACATCACAAATTATTTGGCATTGATTATATAAAAAAAGTCAACCATAACTATGAATTATGGTTCTCTTTCTCCTAAGTGATGGACAATTGATTTTGTCCTCTGTCCCCAATTGCCTTTGAAAATTTTGAGCTATGGTCCAATAATTAGTGTCAAGTATGAAGCATTTAAATATCTATGTTGGTCCAATATTATTAAATGTTTGTTTAAATAAAATGTATTTGAGCTGCCTGCATTAATTATGATACTCCTAATTTGATAAGTCAAATCAACATTGTGATACTATAATATAGTTATAGGGATTCTCATTTGTTTGCTTGATTGTTTAAATAAAATTAATGGGTGTGATTTCAAAATCTCTCAATTTTGCCACTCAAAATTGAAATGGTTTGAAATTGACTTACCAATTAGCCATTGTTCCTACTCCTCTTAGGATATTCTTCAATACTCCTGTTATGTGTATATATTTGGCTGAAATACTCTCATTCAAATACTCTATTGTGAGAGACTTTTCGTGTCTCCTTTCAAGGTTAGCTATTATAAATTCTTGTATGAACAATAAAAATTTCAACTCTCAAATTCTTAAGATGTCGATAATCCTTTTTGTCATGGTCATGATTTTTATGAAAGTTGCAACAATTTTGTAAGCTCACAAGATGGGTCCCCACTCCTATAGGCAATGAATGTTTGAACTAATCTTTTTCTTTTATGGTTTCCATAAGTTTAGCCATTGAAAGCATTAGAAGGGTAGCTACTAGGTATTGGAAACGATAGATGTTAAATTTTTATCCATTCATTATTTGGTCGGTATTCATTTTATAGTATCCCTTATGATAGTTGTATTATTTAGTGATGGATTTGTTGAAATTGTGGTCATCTCTCTATTGAGTGACAAAAGACATACAAATCAACATCATTTCTTGCTTTTTTTTTCATATTTTGTCATATCTTTATGTATTTTTTTTGTGCAAAAAAGCCCCTTTAAAATAAATACAAAAAGTTTGGTGGCATTTTTTGATGCACCTTAGCAGTGTGTCTAGTATCTCAACGTCATGCTTGGATTAAAATACATGAAGATACTTGAAATTTCAAACCCTAAGCGCCATCTATCCAATGCCCAAGCACCAAAATCAGGCACTGCACACTTAGCACTTAGAAGCTCCTTAATTTCAAATTCTATAGGGGGAGAGTAATTGGAAGTGTATGATTTACTTAAGCGGAGTGTTAGAGTGTGTCTAGAGGAGCTTAAAGAGTATTGATATTGATTAGTGAGTTTATAGTGTGTATAAGTTGAGTTTGTGAGTTATTATAAAGAGAATTCAGAGAATCCTAGCCCACTTAAGCAAAAAAGACGCAAAGAGGGAGCAAAAGAAAAACTCAGACAATGGTACTACAAGAGATTCATTTTTGAGAATTTTGAATTTTTAAATCTTTTTAATTTCACTATTTTTCTTCATATAAACATTAATTTTTATGGTTAATATGAAATATTTTCTCATGTTCATGTTAGATCATGCAATGCTAGATTTTCATTCTCTTATGAATTGATACTTGCAACTATAACACTATGTTTAAGGCTTTAATGCATGCTAAATGATAGCTTTTTTTCTTTTTAAATCAATTATTATTTAGCATTAAGTTATGGTCACACTAATATTTAAAATCAAGAGTAAATTAGTGATATCAACAAACGGGGAAAAGTATGACTAGGGTTTAAAGGGATACCATATTTCCTCTAAACCTTAGTAATAATTTTGAGAAATGAAAAAAACTTAACTTTTAAATTGTTGAGTACATGGACATAGCTTATGATTGAAAACTAGAGCTTTCATACTTTCGACAAATGCTTTAAATAATATACGTTCCTGATTGTTGATTAATAATATTTAGACCATATCATATTTATTTTATTTTACGAAGTATCAATTCATAGGAGATTTAGTATTTTTTGAAATGATATAAAAATGAAGAAATTTAAAAACGACCTTTTAAAAGGATCTTTGATTTGAGTAGAAAATAAGGTTGTGGAGTTAGTGCTTCACTTCAGGTTAGACTTTACCTTTGTTCATCGTGTGAATGATCTTTGACTCATTCATCTGTATTACTTACATAATACGAGTACTTGCATTATCTCGTGCAAGGTTTGATCACTCTCCAATCTTAATATATTTTAAAGACTTCAATCTTTTCTCTAATATTATCAAAAGTTCATACCTAAAGAGACATATCTGAGTCAAAGTACACCACATAACTAGCGAGGTCAATCATTCCTTTGTAAACATCGAGGCGGGGATTTTGAATTTCATTAGAAGCTTTGTTTTAACAATTTCTCACGAAGAGTACATTTGTCATTTGCCACCTCTACTTCTTCAGTTATTGCAAAGGAGTGAACTCTTTTAAGAGTGCAATTTGGGTCAAAGGTTCAAGTTTGAGACAAGCCCAAACTTGACCTTGCCCAAATATGAATGACTTGAACCCGACATGTTTATTAAATAGGTCAAAAAAGTTAACCCAAATCAACTCATTTTCAACTCAATGTATGACCTGCACCTGACTTTGTACAACCTTATTTAACACATAAGGCATAACACCACCTGTTTTGGTTAACTTTAGGTTGGAGGCTCAATTTGTGGGCAAGATAATTTTTGTTCGGCAAATCAACCCAAATCAAATTTAATAAATTAAATGAATCACTGTTTTAGACTCAAACTAAACTTGAAAGTTAATTGAGTCATCTCAAAAATAGACTTTTTAAAATTAAAATTGGGTTTGATTCTCTTGCCGAGTAAATTTTTGTCATCCGTGGAACTTCTCACTAAAAGCCATTATTTTTGTGTCATTTATTAGATCATTTATTGATGTTTAGCATCGAGTGCCTGTGATTTGTGTCAGGCCTCAACTATGAATGCTTATTTATATGTTTAGGGTAGAGAATTAGGTTTTATAAAAAAAAAAAAAAGGCACAAAATAAAAAGTACATAAGTACATAATCACTTTGTGTTTTTTATTATAGTGGCACCAAGTTAAAAACATTAGGAAAATTTTGACATTAATTGGCTCAAATTTGTGAATCATGTGCTATTTTTTTTGGCTCAAAATCAGTATGGAGTCACCAACTAGTTGGATGATGTCATATGACATTAATAGGCTTAGATTTGTGGTTATAAAATAATATCTTAGAAAGCTACGATAAGAACCACTGCATTTTAGTTTGATAAAAATAACTTCCCATCACAAAAATTTATAGAAGGCAGAACAAGCAGTTCCACAACCGGAGTTGCGGTTTAAACTTTTCAATATTTAAACATAAATTTGTCATTCCCTCTTTTTTCTAACTTATATTTTCTAAAATATTTTACTATAAAATATAAAAGAATCTTCTCAGCATGTTTTTAGCTCAATTAGTTGAGCTAAAGCCACCAAAATTAACAAACCCGGCAGCTATTCTAGTGATCCAGCTAAAATTCGTCGATCATCAATAAACGAGCCATAAAATGTTTTAAAAAGGAAGATTTACAAACATACCACCCTATTCTTATGTATTTACATATTGAACCCTTTTAAAATCATTGTGTGTATGGCTGTCAAAAAAACTCGTTGTTCGCGAACATCTCGTGTTCGCCTCGGTAAGTAGCTCGTGTTCTGCTCGTTCGTTTAGTAAACAAGCCGAATATGAACAAGTTTTTAAAGCTCGAATTATAAATGAGCCGAACACGAACAACTCTTTGTTCGCTCATGTTCGGCTCGTTTTAGTTTGAATAAAATATATATGAACACGAACAGTTTTTTGTTCGCTGATGTTCGGCTCGTTTTAGCTCGAAATAAAAAAAATTATATAATTATGTATATAATAATATATTACATATTATATCTACATAATAATATTTTATATAGTTTTATTTCTAAGTTTAAAATGTAACTGCTCGTTTGGTAATGTGGTTATGCGTCCTTTTTTGTATTCATTTGGTCCATTTTCGAATCCAGCACTTTACATTTATTTTTTCAGTTTAATTTTAATGAATCAATTTCGAGCCGAACACGTGAATATTTAAATCGAGTCGAACACGAGCACACTGTTCACGAGCCGATTTCGAACACGAGCCGATTTTGAACACGAATAATTTCGAACGAGCCAAACACAAGCCACGTTTACAAACATAATTGTGTGATACGTAAATATATGATATAGGATAATAGACTTAGGTAATTGAAATATCAAACTAATTAAGAAAAAAAAGACACTCATATATTGTAGAATGAGTAAACACATAAACAAATAAATAAATAATAGCACTTACGAAATTCATGAAAAGAATTCAAAATAAAATCAAGGTCTCTTGGAATACCTAACAATAATAAATGGATAATTAAAGTTTATGAAAAGAAAAACTAAAGTATGCATATACTTTGATACGTTATATTTCAATTCTATTCAAAGAATTTTTTTATTTAGATCACATAATTCTTATGAATTTATATATATCACATACTTAAATTTCAATATTTATTCATAAAAACTTTATTGTCACAATCATATCCATAAAAACTTTATTCATAAAATTATAATTCAAAATTATATGAATTTGATTTATTGATAAATTTAAGAATTGAAAATATTTACTTTAAAAAATATACAAAATTGTTATATATAACGAACAAAATAAATATTATTAAAATATTTAATAAGAAGCCGAAAGATGTTGAGTGGCTGCAAGCTGGTTGGATAGGAAAAAATATTATATCAGGACTCCACATGTAGAGTTACATGCAAAGTCCAATAAAATCACGCCACACGTGAATGCGAGAAAAAAAAAATTGGTCAGGTAACACAGGGGAATATTCCCCCGTGTATTCAGGTGTGATTGTATGTTATTAATGTGTTATTTTGTTATGAGAATATTCTTGATGTTATAATAACACAATAACATATTAATAATACTTGAATAACACACAATAACACTTGAATAACACGGGAGAAATATTTTTCTGTGTTACCGGACCGATTTTTTTTCTCACATTCAAGTGTGACGTGATTTTATTGAACCCGCACGTAATTCTACGGGCGGAGTCCTGATGTAATATTTTTTCGATTGGATAGATGTCATCGTAACATCTGATAGGCAGCAATTGATGTCAAATTAATTGATTAAGAGTCCCTGATGCCATCTTAGGAAGATTTACATACTTTCCACTCAATTTCTGCATATTACATATCTAACAACTAAATTTCAATTTTATGTACATACCGCCATATCTCTGCATGTAATATATATTTCATTTTTAAAAGTTAAAATGATGATATTTTTTATGTCTGAAAGATTTGAGTGATATAAATATAAAAAATAAAAACTAGATGTTAAGATATGTAAATTCCAAAAAATTGAGTGGTATGTATGTAAAATGTCCGTTTAATTTAAATATATTTTTGGATAGGAATTTAACTAAAATATTTTTTATGCCAAAAATACTACTTGGCTATTCGGCTCACCTAAATAAAATGTTTTTTACTTATTTATTTATTTATTAATGCTGATGGCCTTCTAAATAGATAATGCAGTTGAGGATTGGATGAGATTGGATATGTATTCTCTCCCCATCACCAACATGAAAGACTTTTAATAAAGAAATTTAAAACATGTCAAATCAATTTGGGGCAAAATTGTAATATTTTAAATGAATTTTATTCTATGATGCAAGTTGGGCATCTCAATTTCAATTTCTTTTTTCACAAGGGAAATATTTGATTTTTATATATTTCACAATTTTTTCATAAATGAATTAATTTGTCAATTATTTCTTTTTTATAAAGAAATATGTTCCTATTTTGGATTAAAAAAACCTTTTTTTTTTAATCTTGGAATACTTATTTAAAGTCTATCTCGAACCACATATAGCCTAACATTGTTAGAATGATTTTTTAGCGCAATTTGAATCACGTTTGAATATTGTTTGATTTTGTTCAAATAAGGTTGGACCCTTGCTCGAGCAAGTTTCGAAGTTTGCTCGAACGGAGTCCCATTATTTAGATATTAAAATCATACTAAGCTACCAATTTTCTCTTTTTAACTAGAAGTAAAATAAACAACGCGTATATATGCAACATACTTATAAATCCATCTCATTAGCACTATGCACAAACACAAGCTAAATAATAGCATGTAAGAAATAGATTGGGAGTTAATTTATAACAATAATTTATCTTATAAATAAAAAAAATATTTAATTTGAAATAATGATCCACACTATGTCATTGATCAATATTGACAAGAAATAGTTGTCCATGAGCACCTTGTGGTTCTTTCATCATAACATTTTTGGAGATAGCTCTCTTAAGGAACTCAATACATCTTCTCCCTAGTTCTAGAGTGCTGCCTTCATAAACCCAATTTCATAGTAAAATTGCATATCCAATTATAGAGCAATGGATTGCAAAATTTTTATGTAGATAAATGATCTCATGTAAAGCATATCTATTTTTACCTATTATAAAGCTTTAGGATCTTTAGCCAAATAAAGTTTCTTAATAAAAATTGCATTTTGTTTATAATAGTTGAAAAAAATGCCATCTACAAAAATTATAAATTAAGGAATTGTTTGAGAACACTTTTATTTTTATTTTATTTTATTGATGTTTTAATTTGAAATATAAAATATATTTGACATTTTATGAAAATACATTTATTTTTAAAAATAAAAATAAATATTAAAAATATATAAAAATACACTAAACAAACATGATTTTAAAAATAAAAGAAAAAAAAATAAAAATATAAAAGTAAAATTGATCATAAATAAGCTTGCATTATGGCTCTTAATACACTACAACAATGCTTTTCTTAGCTTTAAAATTTATGTTTTATCTCCATCCAATTGGTTATCAAGTAGCCACTCCTACTCAACTTATTCAATGCATTATCATGTGTATGTTATCCAAAACCCAGCCTAGAGATAAGTTGGGCCACATTAAAACTAAAATATAATATCTTCAAATAATGTTCAAATCTTATTGGAATAATAATTGAACCATTATCAAAGTATCATTAAATAATACTTGATTCACCTTCAAATATTATCGAACCATCTTTAAATCTTCTTCCAACTATCTTTCAATCATGATTGGATTATGATCATATCAAATTTGAATATTATTCAAAATCTTTTTAAAAGATTAGGGATTATGTTTGAGATTGTTTAAAGATGATCTGCTCATATCTGGAGATTGTTCAGAGATGATTCGATCATCATTCGATCATGATTTAAAGATTATTTGATTATGATTTGAACATAATTCAAACACATCTGGAGATTAACTTTTAGGGGCACTTACAAACATGTTACCCAATTCCTATGTATTTACATATCTAACCCCTAAACTTTACCCTTTTTTTTTTACTTTATAGCACTCAAATCTTTCACATCACATCAAAAATACCATTATTTAACTTTTAAAAATGGAAATATGACTTTTTATAGATGTAAGGTGGCATATAGAAATGTTAAAATTAAAATATAGATGTTAGACATGCAAATACATTGGATTTATGTGGTGTATATGTATGTAAATTGTCCTGACTTCTGATAACCACATAAATGTGATAACTAAAAGAAAAATACCTAATGCCAACATTTTCAAATGAGAAAAAAAAAAAAATTGCAATCAACATAATATTTTATAAGCATTCTGTTAATTATACATATAAATGCTTAAAGAAAGCAGTTGTAAGCCCAAAACTCGAAAATAAATCCATAAAAAAGGGTATGTATTTGCATATCTAACACCTAAACTCTTCCTTTTACATATATATATCCCACATCAAAAATACCAAAGACACTTTTTCATGCATAGGTAAGACGGCATATATGTAAAACTTGAAAGTTTTGGTTTTAGATATGTAAATACATAGGCATTAAGTGGTATGTATGTAAGTCTTCCTAAGAAAATACTTATTTCAACAGGATTATATGTCACTTGCAGGTTCAGGAGATCCTGATGCTGCAAAAACCAGTCGGCCATTTTGAAGATGAGAAGCAAAAGGAGTTTTGCAAGCGGCGATGTGAGATCGAAGCCTTGGAATATTTGGATGAGCACTCTTACAGCGATGACAACGCAGTTCTGAGGACAGTATTTTTTCATCTTTTAGGGTTGCCAATCCATTAATATTGATCTCTTCATGCACATCAATGGAATCTCGGAAGAAAGGAGTATTGAATGAATTCCAATGTTTCTTCTTTTTGAGATGAGTCGAGTCGAAATCCTGGCTGATAACATGAAGGTGCAATTGCCGCATCGAAGGAACCTAAAAGAGAAGTCATAAGGTTCATGGACTGCAAAAAAAATTCATTAAAATAATAAAATCGGTAGTAAATGATCAAAATGAGCACTAGAATTTCTAGGTGTTTTATTTTTATTTTTAAAGTTTAGGGTTTTAATTTAGTTCTCAAATCATCAAATCTAATAAATTGAATCTTATTGTCAAGTTTATGATTTACTCATGAGAGAGTATTTGAATTTTCAGTATCACTCTCACTAGTTTGAGTTGATATTAAAGATTGAGATTGCTAAGAAGTCCAAAATACCCTAGAGGTCAAGAAATGAATTGAACACCAAGAAAAATTTTAGATTAAGATTAACAAACCTAAAATATTTAGAGACCACTTCAAATATTTACTCTAAACTAGGTCACTTTGTTCTCATGAAAAGCATACACATACCGAATGATAACCGAGTCGAAATACTAGAGAAGGATCATCACTACTGAATTTCTCAGCCCATTTGAGACCAGCGGCATGCATTTTTTGCAACATTGGAAGATGTTCTCTACGAATATCAGCAAGGCAGTCAAGACCAGGAAGCCTCGATGTCACCAGAATGTGCTTCGTTGCCTGCTTTGTGGAACATGGGGGTAGAGTTGTAAGAGTAAATAAGGTACAGTTCACTAGAAAAATTTGAGGCATTTCCATAGCACAAAATGCTTATGTATTTACATATCTCACACATAAAATTTCATATTTACACACATAACACTAGCACGATCACTATTTTGTTTAAAGTGAAATACACATTTTCATGCATATTTTTAAAACACCAAAGTGCTATGTATGTCAATATGAAAGTTTAGGCATTAGATATGTAAATACAAAAGAAATGTGTGCCACATACGTAAATTTCCTAAAACTTTTATAGCATATACCAACCTTGGGATAAAGATCATTTATTACAACGAAATCATCCGATATCTCGATAACATCACGACTATGCTTCTCAGGATGCATTGCAATCTGGTGAAGAGCATGAGCCCATGAACCCCAAGATATCTTCGCAGAGCGATCAGTTCCCTCACTGTTCTGCTTCTCTTTCTCCAGAACAACAAAGCCTTGAGATAAGCTTCCAAAGTCGCCACCATTAGCTTTTGCTGAAATAGAAATTTAGTTTAGAGTTGTAGAGTTACTTTGTTACTTTGTTTTCCATTCTGGAGAAAGCAAGTCTTATATTTTATTTTTAATTTTTTTATTTAAGTTTTGATGTATGGCTATTTGATTAAAGTGTGGTTGTTTTTAATAAAACTCAAGATCTGTAAGTTATTTTGAGTGTTTTAAAAAATAAGTTAATTTGTTTTTAACATAAAAAATAAAAATATAGAAAAAACACGCTAGACAAACATATTTTTTAAAACAAAAGGAAAAAAAAAAACATAAAATTAATACCAAATAAGCCCTAAGATGGAACATACATACATTTTTTGTTGCTATCATAATCGTGGCTAACTTCTCGCTTGCTCATTGGCTCACTAAGGGAAGGCTGACGTTCAACCACTGACCCAAAAAAATTCCCAAATGAACTGGAAGGTTCGCACTTAGAATCTCCGCAATATTCTTTTTGATAATTTTGGCGAAGTGCAATAGATGCAAATTTATTGAAAAGTGAGGTGTATGCCTCATAAAGAACCTTACAGCCCTTTTCATAGTCATCCTTAAGGCAGTTTGGTCTTTGAGGATTCATGTTTGGTCCCAAAACATGTATGACATGAGTCACACCTTCCCTTTGGTAGAGGGGAGAAGTTCTAGGAAGAGGAACAATAACGGAGCCTCCAGGACTAATGGTGTCAGCCTGTTCCTTGGTGGCAATTTCTAAGGCTTCACCTCCAGCGTTAAAAATGGCTGCATTAACCCCTCCGCCCCCAGGTTTCAGCCGCCTGCAAATACCAGTTGCCCATCTTGTGTCACTTCCATTTCTGAATCAAAATTCTTGTAAAAAAGGCTAACTGAAACAAAAGATAATTCAAATGAAAATATGAAAAATTATGCATTCATACAAGAGAAAACAAAATGCTTCAAAAGTCAAAAGAATGTCAAAATGAATGACAGACAAATGTTTGATGTATAAAATTTACTATTAGAATCACTAATAAAAGATAATCAAGCACCAATAACATTAGGTTCTATTTTCATAAAAAGATGCAAGGTGTGGAATAAAGAGTAGATTTAAGCTGTCCTGGATAACAAAATAAACATTAGGCTTCCATGATTGAAAAACTTTGAATATTCGCACAAGTTGGAATGATCAAATTCAGCTAATATAGAAGTTAAACGGTTCGCTCGAGGCGAATGCAATATTTTGTAAAGGCGGTTGTAAAGTTGTGGTAGGGAAACAATTATTTGAAGAGAACCAAAAATATTTATTTTTTTTAAGTTGCCCGATAACAATTTTCTTACATCCACCAAATTTCAGCAGATTTGGTAGCAAAAAATATTTTCCCAGCACAAAAAAATTGTATTAAACAGCAAAAAAAAAATAAAAAAAATTTTTTTTTTTGAAACATAACTGTGGTGGCAGTCTAAAATGCAACGCAGGCTTAAAATTGTTTCAAACAGAACGTAAATGTTAAGTGCTAACTAAAAACCCTCCAAAATATTATTTTAGCTTACTGGATGAGAAAAGCAATATGAGACCAGCAGCATTTGTACTTTGTTCTTCCATCTGTCCTTTCTATCTTCCCCTCCACGACAAGCTTTTTTAATTCAGCTCTAGAAAGTGAGAGCAAGGCTCTGGATGGATTAAAAAATAAGAGCAGCGATATTTTTTATTATAAAGCAGCAAAAATAATCCCAAATTCTCATTCATTTTTAAATTACATTTTTTTGACATAACAGCCATACAAAAACTTACAAAAAAACACCCCTCCTTTTTTTTATAATTTTCATTTTTATCTTTTACTGGTAATTTTTTCCTCAGTAACCAAAAACTATGCTGAGTTATAAATATTGAGACATCCGGATTCAGTAATCAAAAAACGAGGTTACTGCAAAAGGTAAAACTCTTCAGACAAACTGCAGTTCAACAGCAAAACGTAAAGAGGAAGGAAAATACATAGAACTATACACTTTTCTTTAGGAAAAATAAAGATGGATTATTTCAAATTTATCTCTTGATGATGAAGCATGAAATAGATTATGATGAAGAATTTCAAAAACATATTATTTTAGTCAATTGTTGTTTTATTACCACTTTCTAAACTTTAAATTGCTGTAAATATGGTAAGAGACAATTTAGACATTATAGAATTAGCATTTTAACACTTCGGCCCATCTATTCATGATTAACACTTTGGCGCTTCAGTTCTATAGTTTTGTTATCACCAGCGATATCTCGTAGACCCTATATGAATTCTATCAAGGTACACATTACTATCTCCGTATTATTTTCCAGCAAAATTTAGTTAGAGAGGGAGAGAGGGGGGTGTTGAATGCTTAGACTAGTTCATCCTTTTAATATTATACTTACCGCACTATCAAAAACTTAATCATGCATTTTGTTTGAACAAAGAAAAGGAAGTATTGAAATTCATTAAAAAAGTGAGACAAAACTGCTGCAAACGAAAAGAATCAGTAGGGTACTGCTTTTACCGCATCTATAAACAAGAGCTCTAGAGGTATCAGGATACAAAAAAATTAAGGGAATAATAGGGTTAATAATTTTTCCTTAAAATAAAGAGGAGGCAAATAGTTGGGTAAGTACTTCATAAATAATATTTAAAACAGTGCTGTGTTTTATGAATTAAAAGGGGAATTAAGCTTATGATGCCAAAAAATAATTGGGGCATTTATATAAATAGCACACAATTCTTATGTATTTACATATCTCACCCCAAAGCTTTCATGTTTACACATATAGCACTCAAATCTTTAATATCGCATAAAAAATAGCATTATTATAACTTTTTAAAAGCGAACTACACAGTTTCATGCATAGGCTTAAAGCACCAAAGAGCTATGTAGGAACTGTAGTCAAACACAACCACGATTGTTTACTGTGGGCTCCGAAAATTCAACAACTGCTCCTCAAGACACTCTGCATTTATTTTTTTATGTTGTTTTGAGAGAGAGTTTTGGCGGCTCAAATTTTCAGAGGACAGATTGAATTGTAGATAAGACGTTGTCCAAATATTTCGCCATCATTAGCGAGGACTTTTTAATATGGAGTTTGAGGTTTCTCATATATGTCAGCCCATATTGTTAATTGCCCTTCCCAATAACGAGAGAGCACTTTCGATTAAGACTAGTCATTAACGATTGAAAATTGAACATATAATAACAACAAACTTATGATTTAAAATGTAGAATTCACCAGTTGAAGCTCAAAGCGGATGGTGAGGGAATGAAGACGAAACTCGATCAAGATCACATGGTTCCATCATCTCGGGCCATCACAGTTCCTGATCTACTTAGTCAGAGGAGGTAGTCGACCCAACCTGACAGAAGGATTCTTGTCAGCAGCCATTAATTGCGTCGTCCAAAAGATCTTTTTAGATCTGAGATGAAAATTTGTCTAAGGGTACAAATTTAAGTCGAACTTGGCTAGCAGAAAGTTTTGTGTCAATTAATTGTATTTTTATGATTCACAACTCAAGGGTAAAAAGTGGTTGGGGAACATACGAGATGCAGTCGTGATCATAATATAATTATGTCATTTTGCGACAACCACCCTGTCAGAGGGCTCTGGTCGTAAATGCTACTTTGTGGTGTGATTTGGAGGCAGAACCACGCAGACAGAAGACTTGAGCCACATCTTTACTGGCATAGAATTACTTTGATTTTTCAATATATTTATACATTTAATGACTTTCGCTCTCTGTAAGCTGAAGTCAATTAGAAGTTTGTCACCCTCGACAAATTGATGTGGATGGTGGATGAGATTAGGTTTAGTCTTTTAAGTGATTTAATTTTAGCTTGAATATTAGTTGGTTATTTTGAAAAACTTGATTTTACGGATCAACACGACCATCATCGGAGGATTTAAACATTTTAAAGTATTTATATTTGAAAGGGGGTTTAATTTTGTCAATTTAGACTTTTAAGATGGAGTCTTATTGACTCCAGTACTTAAAAAGAGGAGGATTAGAATAGATGATTTAGACTTGCAATTTTGTATTCTATGATTTGGATGTTTATTGTGAAATTACTAGACTCGTTAACTCTGGTCCTTGCAATGAGAAGGATCAGACAAGTTAAGTTGAACTTGCAACCCTATCTTGCAGACAAGGCGACCCCATTAGCCCGCGTGACATTCTCGAACCTAATATTTGAACATTCAATATGTTTAATTGGAGCACATGCGGGCTTTTAAATTTCACATATTTGAAAATCTTTTTATAAGCTTTAACAACTTGCATGAATTTTAAGTCAAGAACTTAATATGAACTTTACAAACGATCACAAGTAGAACTTTTCTAAGTCTTAAGGATGGTCTCACAATTCACAGTATTGCATTTGACTTGTGGGAATAACCATGAGATTTTTACAAAATTTGAAGTCATTTGGAGCTTAAAATATTTCAAAAATGATTTTAGGCTTTTAAAAAAAAAACCATCTTCTGTTCGCTAGCAGATATGTTGCGAATCCAATGGAGGGTTTTTTTTTAAAATCAAACTTAGTTGATTGATTCGGAGAATTTTAATTTCAGTTTAAGCATAGCCTTATGAATTTTGGAACTTCAACTTTAAATTGAGTTAAGCCACCCAAATGTATTAGTTTATCGTTGAAAGCACCAATACTTAATATTTGGGCTAATTCAAATGATTCAAACTTAAGAGTATATATTTGAGAATTCCAAATTTTGTATTTATTGCTAGCCTAGCTCTTAATTTTGAAGCCTCAACTTTAAGTTAATATAACCATTGAGATTTAAAATTTAAAAGTTCTGATGTACAAGCTTAAAGAACTGGGAAAAATATCAAATGACCCGCATGGAATCTAAAAGAACAATCTGTGACGCTAAAAATTCTGCTTTTAATGAGCTTTATAATATATTAGATACTAAGGAAAGTGAAAAATATATGTATAAACTAGCCAAACAAAGAAAAAAAAAGTAAATATTTAACTCAAGTAAAGTGTATAAAAGATGAATAACAAAAAGTGTTTTTTTTAAAAAAAAAGACATTCAACATAGGTGGTTGAGTTATTTTGATAAATTTTTTAATGAAGTTTCTGAAAATTCGACCGACCATAGTGATCTTAATATCGTGAATAATAATAAAATGTTTCATTTTTATCGTCGCATTAGTAAAAAAGAAGTTGATGAAGCTTTAAAGGAAACCAATAGTGGAAAGTCTGTAGGACCAGATGATATCCCAATTGAAGTGTGGAAATATTTAGAAGATTTGAGAGTTTTTTGGCTTACTAAACTCTTTAATATTATTTCAAAAACTAAAAAAACGCCTAAGGAGTGGAGGAAGAGTATTTTGGTCCCCATTTCTAAGAATAAAAGGGATGTACAAGAGTGTGCAAATTATAGAGGAATTAAGTTGATGTGTCATATTTTAAAGTTATGGGAGAGGATAATTGAACATAGGTTAAGACGTATTATAAAGATTTCTCATAATCAATTTGGATTTATGTCGGGCATATCTACTATGGAAGCTATACATTTATTGAGAGGTTTGATGGAGAAGTTTAAAGATAATAAGGAGAATCTATATTTGATTTTTATTGATTTAGAAAAAGCTTACGATAAGGTTCCAAGAGGTATCCTTCGGAGAGTTCTTGAGAACAAAGGTGTCGATATGATTTATATTCAAGCATTAAAGATATGTATACTAGAGTTGTTACTTGTGTTTGAATTGAAGGAATATTGGCCAAATATTTTCCTATTTCTGTTGGATTACATCAGGGATCGGCTTTAAGCCCATATCTTTTTGTTTTAGTTATGGATGGTCTTATTGGACATGTACAGGAGGATGTACACTGTTGTATGCTTTTTGCTGATGATATCCTTCTCATGGATAAGGAGAGAGAAAAAGCCCAGGAAAAACTTGAATTATGGATATCTACATTGTAGTCTAAAGCCATTCATTTAAGTAGAACTAAAAGTGAATACATAGACTATAATTTTAGTAGTAGTAGCTCTAGTGACAGAAGTGTGACTTTGAGAGATCAAATTATTAAAAGATGTGAATGATTTAGATATCTTGGGTCAGTTGTTCAAAGCAATGGTGATATAGATAGGGATGTTAATAGTAGAATTCAAGTTGGTTGGTTGAAGTGGAGGAATGTTTCGGGCCTTTTGTGTGATAGAAAAGTACTGCTTAGACTGAAAGCAAAATTTTATAAGACGGTGGTGAGACCTGCAATGTTGTATGGCGTTGAATGTTGGCCATTAAAAGAGAAGCAAAATAATAAGTTAAGTGTTCCCGAGATGAGAATGATTAGGTGGATGAGTGGCTTTACACTTAGAGACAAAATGTGAAATGAATATATCTGTGATAGGGTTGGCGTAGCTCCTGTGACAGACAAAATTAGAGAAAGTCGCCTTAGATGGTTTGGTCA
>NW_018164951.1:2114691-2116222 GCF_001263595.1 Phalaenopsis equestris | reverse complement strand
GAGGTGGACCTAGGAAGACTTGGGCTTATTGTATAAAAAAAGATCTTAATTTACTAGAACTAAATGAAAATATGACACTAAATAGGAGACAATGGAGAAAAATGATTCATGTAGCCGACCCCACATAGTGGGATTAAGGCTTTGTCGTTGTTGTATTGATTTTTATTTTAAACTTTAGAATTATAAGTTTGAAAAACCAAAAAAAATAATTTTTTATCTTAAAAAGCTCCAAGAGCCTTAAAATTTTAAAGCCTTAGAATTTTGAATATTTTTAAGCTTAAGGAGCCTAAATATTGAAAAGCCCGGACTCCGATATTTTAAAACTCTAAGAGCCTAAAATCTTAGAAGCTCGAGTTTTCCCAACCATTTTAAAATTTAAATGTGGTATATAATATATATATATATCTGTGTGTGTACGCGCGTGCGTGCGTGTGTGCGTGTTTTAATTTTAAAGTCCAAAATTCCAAATACTTCAAAGCAATTACATTCACAAATATCTCAAAAGAATCGCTGGTCAGTGTCGGTCGGGAGGCAAAATTAAAATTTCATCCGCAGTCTTAAAAGACGCAACGGGGAGCTAAAAGAATATTTAACCTGTAATCTCAAAAGATGCGACGAGTCTTCAGTGTAACTACAAGAAAGGTTAGTTAGCAAAAAATGACCCCACGATTTTAAAAATAACTCTCCAGAAAACTGTGTTTTTCCCGTCTAACTGGTACTTTGCTCTCAAATGGAGATTTTATCAAAAATTTTCCACTTGCCCCAATTGTACCTGCAAGAAAATGCTAGGTTGTAACCAAAGGGTCCACCCAATTTTTAAAATAACGCCCAGACAAGTTCATGTTTTTCCCTGCCTAATGGGTATTTTGCTCTCGAATGGAGATTTCCTCAAACTTTTTTAAAATAACTCTCCCAAATGAGTTCACAATTTTCCCCACCTAACAAACACTTTGCTCTTGAATGAAGGTTTTAAAAAAATTGCCTAATTGCCCCCTTATTATACCTACCCAAGCCTAAATGTTGTCAGCAATGGTGATGATGACAACAATAAAAATAAAATACAGCACAGTTGTTTCTTTCTTTCCTTTTTTTTTTACAACACACAACATTAAAATAAAATAAAATAAAATAAGTAAATTAAACAATAAAATTGTTGTTTAGTGCTCAGATAGGGTATTTGGGCATCGAATAGGCAAGGCTGTAGAAAATTTAATTCGGGCATTGTCGGCCGTTTTATTTTTTATTTATTTCTTTTAAAAATCTTTTATTTAATTTAACTTTATTACTTCAAATAACTTTATGATTTAAAAAAAAAGTAATAATTTTGTGATTTTCAAAATAATTGAAATATGAATATGACCCTTTTTATTTAAAAAAAAAATAACATTTTAATTTTAAAATAGGTGAGACCAAACGAGTCTCACTTTTTAAATAGTTTAGATGATTGAATACAATACTACAAGTAATACACTTATCCCGAAGAATAAATATATCACTTGTAATAGGGATTCAATCACCTAGACTAAAAAAA
>NW_018164951.1:2113749-2114474 GCF_001263595.1 Phalaenopsis equestris | reverse complement strand
AAAATCAAATGGGAATGACTCAAAATAGGAACAATTATTTAAGGAATTCAAAGGGAAGAAAAGTAGGGGACATCACAGATCCAGGAGAAACCTCAGAGATGTCTCAACTATCCTATTGTTCGGCTTTATGTCTTTGAAATGATGATTATTTGATATTTCAATCCTGCAAATTATTTAAGACTTAGGATTTATGTTTGCACAACGTCAGACTGTGCAAATAGCCTAAAAAGACAGGAGTATTTACACCGTACCGAACGGTAACCTCGGAATCCTAATGCGTTAGGACTTATAATTACACAACAGAGTTGTGTAAAAAGCCCAAAGAGTGATTCTATGGGTTGTTTAACCTAAAGAAAATGATTGATGATGTGAATGTGTTTTGCTGCTGCAGATTCATTTTGAAGTTATCCCTTGCCGTGCTGCCCACGAGGTTCGCTCCAAACTCCTCGTAGTAGCATCTCCTGGTTTAGTTTTAGTTTTGAAAATACGCCTAACCACTAGATTATCCTAATCTAAAGCATAGTGTACCACAGTAACTAAGCATGCAGTATAACAGAAAAGAACAGTATAGTGTACAGTAGAAAGAAAAGACAGTATAGTATGCTGAGAAAAATAGTATAATAAGCTATGAAAACAATATAACATGCTGCGAAAATAAAATGCTGTAATATAAATTAAACCTGTACACCTGGTAGGTCCATTGCTCCTTTTAATTTAGTTATTAT
>NW_018164951.1:2100671-2113402 GCF_001263595.1 Phalaenopsis equestris | reverse complement strand
CTAAAGTGTCTAATCTCAATTAAGTGCGTTTCCACTAACCCTCAGACATCTATAGATCTAGCTTAACTCGCTATTAGACTCCTAAAACCTAGGGGTAAACTCATAGTTTTGGCAAAAGAGTTGTGAGTTGTGCTTCAATCCTAGTTAAAGGAATTGGATTTTAAATTGATTCAAAGCTTAAGGGATCTAAGAGTAAGTCCACTAATCTCTCAATCGTTATCTAAATTCTCATTTCTTCCGATTCCAAGTAGTCTTCCAATTTGCAATTCATTTTTCCTTAAAAAGAAAAGGTGGATTGTTCGCTACCCTGTCTCCTCTTTAGATTGTATCATCCCAAAAATTCAAATTTCAATTTCAGTTTTCTCTCATCTTCTCTTTCTCCCCTATTTCCCTTGAGATTATAAATCATTTCTGAATTTAATTAAATCGGAAATTCCCATTTTTAACTCGACCGTTGGAAATAAAATAAAACAAACGAAAATGAAACCGATTCATTTTTAAAACCAAATTAAATTAATAAAACTCACAAATGTTTCGGTCAAAAACATTTAAATTTGTTAAAAAGAAAATGATCGGATCAATCCCGAAAAGGATATCCTTTCCAAGTAGCGCTTTTATGGATTTCCAAACCCAACATGACTTCAATTTATATCAAACCCAAAATGAAACTTCAAAAGTCTTCTTCATTTCATAAAATATAGGATAACAATTCATAGGAAACATCTTTCTATACCTCTAAAAATCACACCATTATCAAAGCCCTTCAACTTTGCTTCTTTTTTTTTATACATTTATAAAGGAATAAAGGAAGTCAAAAATGTCCAACATATGTTTCAAATAATGATAGGTAGTATGAGATAAATAAGCATAAGCCAACATCCATTTAGAACATGAGTAATAAAGGCCTCTGATGACTCATTCTTATATGCATTTCTAGAGGGGCAAATCTCTTTTCAAAACTAGCATTATGACACTCCCAAATATCTCAAACAAGAAAAATAAAGGCAGCCTATACATGCTCTATTCAGATTTTTCTAGAAAATATTCATGCTTAAGCCTAAAAATGAATTTCCATGTTTCATGATATATGAAATAATATAAAATAGGGGAGAAGAGAAGAATACCTCTTCTTTTTGTAAACTTAAAGCAAAGGAGGAGTAAAGCAAGCTTGAAAAATTACTCCAATAGCAACTCACGAAGATTTTTCACAATCTTCAGCTTACAGCACCACAAATCCGAGATTCCAAGATCTTTGAACAGCAAAGGAGCAAAGCTTCCTTTCCAACAGAGAAAACAGAAAAGAGATTCTCCTAATAGAATGAATAATAGAGGTAGAAAAGCATCCAAATCTCCCTAAAATCCCTCAAGAACTTCTTTCAAAAATTTTTTCAACAAACCCTAAGCCACAGAGGATGAAAAGAACAAGAATGAATTTTTGAAGAGATTTTGATAGCACCTCCCTACTTTCAAAATTTCGGCCTAGGAATTTCGGCCCGCCCCTAAAACCCTCTTCAAGTGGGGTTTTAAAGCAAAGAAAAGAGGAAGGAGAAGCCATCTACCAGCCACCCTAGCAAGCAAATCGTGTGAGGGGAGAGGAGGAGAAAGATTTAAAGCAAGAGGAAATGCGAACTGGGGCAGAGAAAGGGTCGGCCAGGTGGAACATCGCAGTTGGGGGAACGTTCGGTCGAGCAGAGCTCGAGGCGACGAGCCGCGTGCGCGTGTGCAATCAGCGGCAAAAGGCCGCGTGTGAGGAGGCGGGGAAGACGATTTCAGCGGCCAAGGGTTCGACCGTCGAGCGGTCGCGGGAGCTAGGGCACGGGCGACTAGGGCACGGGCGAAGGGCGATCACGGGACCGAGCCGGGCACGGGCGAAGGAGGATTTAATCGTGCAAGGAGAAAGGGAAATATATATTTAGGGTTTTATAAATATTATATAATTAAAAAGAATAAATATACTTAATTATTTTTTTTAAAGTATATGAAAAGAATTTGATTTGCACATTTTAATTTGTGTGAAATAATTGCAAATTGGACACCTCTTTTAGGTAATTTCGACATTTCGGACGTTCCAGCGCAGTCCGATTCGCCGTCGGAAGTCGTTTTGACGAATTCATCGATTTGCGTGCCAATTTTCTCATGTCGAAAATATGGCAATATGGGTGTCCATTCCTACCAAAATGGGTATCCCGGACGCGTTGCCACAGTCCAATTTGTCGTCGGAGGTCATCCGGAGAAGTTCGCATTTTCGCCCGTCCTTTGGGCTTAATTGAAGTCCGATTTCGTGTAATTTCGTGAACTTTGTGTATTTTGTGTGTGTATGTGACGAAAAAGTCGTGACAAATATCTTCCTAAGGCTTAAAGTTCTATTGGGAACTTTTCATCTGAGTCTTCACAAAATAGCCCATAACCGCTCGTTCATAAGACGATGGTCTTGTGCCATAAATGTTAGACATCAAAGAAAAATAAGAAGTGGCTGAAATTTCTAAAAGGGTGAGTCTCAATTCTAGTTTTCTAGGATGGTCAGTAGGAATTTCTAGAGCTAGAATCTAGGCTCTAAGGAGGAGAAGACAAGACCTCACAAAAATGAGGTCAACATCGGGAAGACGCGGAAAGGGATAGGGATGAGGTCAACAGGCATATAACTCAAATGGGAATTCTTTAGATTAGCAAAACAGAGCTTTCCTTCATTTGGTTAACATGAGAAGTGAAGCAAATTAAGAAAAAGATTGGGCCCAGGATTGCGTGAGAATAGGGTGGAGAAGAGATCGAGTGAAGGCTCCGGGTTACAATCTAGGGTGTTGTAATAGAGGATTGTGCGACATGGAGGAGTTTGGCAAGCTCACGCACGAGACAGACCAAGCAAAGAATATTGAGACTTAGGAGGCATGACATGGAGTGTGGTTCGGTGCGAGGGCTAGAGCAGAGGATCGCACAAGGAATGAGAGCCATGCAAAGACTTTAGGGTTGAGTATATCACGACACAGGGAAAAAGAATAGCAGGTGCATTGAACTAGGGTAGAGTACGCAGCGTGCGATCTTTTGCAGTAAGGAGGAGCGGGGCACTGGGAGATCGGGACGCGACAGAGGCAAGAATACTTTTGTCATGCATGGATTTTGAATAGAGAAATAGAATGAGAGCATTTGGAAGGCCAAGACAGCCCTGCATATAGTGATTAGTGAAGAAGATAAATAATGCGAAAGAAGTAAAGGGATAGTGACTTACGTTGCATAACTTTCAAATTGGAGAAGAAGAACCAAACAGGGAGGATGAATGTCAAAGAGGAAAAACAAACAAAGTGTAGGAACAAAAAATAAATAGACGGGGAGAAAATGTGCGAATGAATGTCAAAGAAGCTTTCGTTCGGGCTTGTAACTGTGCAAGAGCGGGAGCAGTTACTACACATTCTAGAGGCTCCAACAAAGAGGAAGAGGTAGATAATTAATTTAATTTGATTAATTATATTATATTATTTATTTATTTATTATTTCTTTTTTCTCTTGTTTGTTTCTTCTTTCATGTTTTCTCTTTTTTTTTTATACAATCAACATCTACTTCCTTGTAAACTCTCCTGCAACATTATCTCTAAAAGTCTTCTACCTACCTATAAAAACTGCAGGAACTGCATTCAAAGACAATTGCATCATGGAATGAGACCACAAGTTCTTCACAAAATCTCAGTTGCCCATTATTTGATGTTTTCAAATTCAAGTTGAACATGTTTTTCAATCATATTTCAACTTAATGGGGAGTGTTAGAACATATAATTTATTCTTGTGAAAGGTTATGAGAGAAATTATTTCATTGAATTGGATTTATTTTCTTCCTATTTTAGGCTTTCCTATTTTATATTATTTCTTTTATCTCCAAAACAATTAATATGAATTGATTATATTAGGAGTTATATCTTTCATTTCCTGTTATTTCTTTTTTCATTATCTTTCCTATTCTAGGATTCATGTAAGGGTTTTTTATATCTCATTTTCATATCAATAAAATTATTCTGTATTATTTTAAATTCCAACAGAAATTATAACTCTAAAGATTATTGTTAATAATAAGATTTTTAATGTTATAAGAGTTTATGCTCCCAAAACATGTTCGAATATATATTCAAAAGAAAGAAATGAAATGATCTACACAAAATAATACAAATGATATCTCCTGAAAAAAAAAGGAGATTTAAATAGACATGTTTATAGAATGATTGAAAATTTTAGAAGTATTCATGATGACTATAATTTTAGATTGACTAATAAAGAATGTTGTATTTTACTTTAGTTTATAATTTTGTTATTGATAATACTTTATTTAATAAAAGAGATGGGTGTATTATCATTAAGAAAAATGAGTATAATAATACAAAAATTGATTATTTTCTCATGAAAAAATAGATCGTCAAAACTGTAAAGATTGTAAGGTTATTTCCATGTGAAAAATTATGACTGTAAAGATTGAAAGATCATTGTTGATTTTTAAAAAAAAAACTTATGATAAGGTTTCAAGAGAAGTGTCCTAAAACATTTTAGAAAAGAAAGTATTACTATTGCTTATATTCAATTTATTAAAGATATATACTAGAGTTGTTATTTGTGTTCGAATACAAGCATGTTTGACCAAGCATTTTCTTATTTTAGTTGGATTATATGAGGATCGTCTTTAAAACCATATCTTTGTATTTAGGTGGGGTTGTTCATAATGTATCATGACGTATGCTTGAGAGTTCAAGTAACATTAGAGTCTAAAGGCTTTCGTTTGAGTACATCTAAAGCTGAATACATAGAATATAATTTTAGTAGTAGTAAATCTAGTAGCAGGATTATAACAATGGGTAATTGAGTCATTAAAATAAGTGAATGTTTTTGATATATCAACTTTATTGTTCAAAGTATTGGTGATATAGATGGAGATGTATTAGTAGCAAGTTGGATGGTTGAAGTGGAGGAATGCATCAAGCCTATTGCGTGACAGAAAATTACCGTTCAGATTTAAAAGAAAAATTTTATGAGACAATATTTAGACCTGCAATGCTTTATGGCACAGAATATTGGCCTGCAAAAGAGAAGCATAAATTTAACACTTGCTGAGATGAGAATGTTTAGGTGATGAGTGGTTTTACACTTAGAGACAAAATGTGAAACAAATATATCCATGAAAGGGTTGGAGCAGCTCTGGTGGCAGACAAGATTAGAAAATCTCCTTAGATGGTTTGGTCACATTAAATGTCGACCATCAGATGGCCCAGCTAGGAAAGTTGACATTTTAAATTTGACTTATATTAAAAAAGGTAAAGGTAGACCTAAAAAAATTTTGGCATGTTGTAAGAAAATGATCTTAATTTATTAGAACTAAGTGAAAATATGACACTTAATAAGACGTAATGGAAAAAAAAGATTCATGTAGCCAACCCCACTTAATGAAATATGTGCTCGTTATTGTTGTTGATTCACTAATAACTCTGCAAGAAGCATAACAGTTTTAACACACATGAATAAATGTCACATAATTCATTAGAGCCATTTTTTTTTAAATTGGGTAGAACGATGCTAATAGAAAAGCCTATAGACTTCCTTTCCTTATGGAGCAATGTTCTGCTAAGATTATCACAATTAGTAATTTCATTCCTTGAGTGGTACTTAGGATTGCATAAATTTGTGAATATTTTACTCCTGGGATTGAAGCAATTAATTGTTTTTAACTACCAACCTTGTAGAAATCATATTCTGTGATTTGTGGCTTTGTAGCTGCAAGTTGCACTTTCCTATCGTCTTCCTTCTTTGGTTCTTTTGGCTAGCAATACGGCACAGCAATTTCTTGAACAATTTGGAAAAAGGAGGGTTAATTTTTTTCCTTGGAAATTTTGAGAACTTGCCTGAATCCAAGTATGATTAATTATAATTTGCAATTTTAACTGAATCATTAGATGATTCTAAGAAATATCTTAGTTTGAGTCTTTCGGGCTACATATGAAATCCCGAAAGCATTAAAAACTAAATGAACATTGAGAAGTACAATAAAATTTCAAATTATTTTGATTCGTGTGTGCGCTATTGGATGTAAATTTTCTTAACTTCCCACAGGTTTTGATGACTACTTCCAGGGGTGAGTCTTCTTCTACAAGCGTGATCCCTAGATTAACACTTTGGAGATCTCTTTGCTTCACTGTCTCTATGTTCTTTAGTTATCGGTGCATATGAGTGAATGAGTTTTGTCAAGTGCAATGCATGCAAAATTTATTTTTGTGGTTTGAATTTTGATCGTTGTAGAAGCTTATCATTCATTCTTGAATGTTCTGTGAAAGTTTTCAATATTAGCAACGATTAAATTAATGTTTAAAACGAAATAAATGTGTTTATTGTTTTGCATAAAGGTGAATAATCTTTGCTAAAGTTGAGAAGTAATAATCTATGGGCAGTGGTTTATTGTAAGTGTTCGTACATGGACAATACATTTTTTTTTAACATGAATAATACACTTAAACCATACAAAATCTTACCAGTTGGAAGCATTGGCAATCACATTACATATCAGTCCTCCTCTTGAATAAAGCCGAGTTATGTCTCCTACATATGTTGAAAATCTGTTGGTATCAACATTTTTCTTTGATGCTTTGAACTTAACCAAAGAAATTATCTTTGATTTAGGACTTAGATCCACCAGAATAAGTTCGACCTTCTCAACCTTACTCAAAAAATCAGCAACAGCCTCCACAATAACATCAGATGCTTTATCCATATTAAACTGAAAATCTGAAGTTGAAATGGATGGAAATGCCAAAGTAGGGGCATCATTCCATTGTAAATCATTATTTTGTTCATCCTCTCCAGCCTCGTTTCCCTTTTCGATTACCATGGAACAAGAATTATTTTCCTTGTATTTATCCTTAGAAGATGAATTCTCAGAACCAAATTCATCAGTGTCAACTTTCTTCAAAAATTTCATAATCCCTTGTTGAACTTTAGAATCCTCGCTCTTTTGACCAAAAACACCAGATGACAAATTATCAAATAACCCCAAAAGCCTATATGTATTTACAGCAGTTTTAACATCTTCGTCGTTCTGACAAAACGTAATCCTTGAGAATCCTTCGTTCAATTTCGGTAGCACCTTCTTCTGTAGCATCCGGTTGACGACAGCCGCAGCTTTTCCCCCTTGTAGGTTCCCTTCATGCCCAGTTCGCTTCACCGAACGAGATATACAAACTCGAGCAGGCAGATCGAGAACCACTGAGTGCACATTGGCTCGCGTTCCACCGAGTTTCAAGAACTCAGACCGCTGCTCGAGCTCCAAGTTGCATCGATCGATTAAGACGTTCTTACCTTCCTGTAATGCATTAATTGCACTTTGCAAACACTGAGCTTTAGTTCCAGCTTTTCCATTCGCTATAGTGTCCTGCTTGAGATGGCATAAAAATAGTAAGAAAACTAGTTTCGCTGAGCAATAGAGGGGCATTGTAAACTTAAATAAATAAGGAAAGCGAGTAGAAAGGCATAAACAAACTAAGCCCAATGCATGGTAAATGTAAGCTTCAGCTAAAATAAATGCTATAAAACGGCTCTAAGTGATGAAAAAATAAAATAAAATAACAAGTCATTGTACTGCTATATTTTGAAAGAGAATGGAACAAGGACTTCTATAAAGTGATTCCTAAAAAAGGTGCAAATTTTTTTACCAAATCTAGATAGATAGCATAACAAGCCGTGATATTTATAGCTTGAAATAGTGTAGTATTCCCTAAAAAAGAGGAAGAAGTTCGTGAGAACTCGATAACAAGCATACGCTGCAAAAAACCCACTTTGCTTCAGCAGACTTTTATCTAGCTGAATATATTTGCTGGAGTTTCAGGTGAGTGTTACACACAATCAAGAAATATGTACAAAATAGAGCATATCAGAATGAAACTTGAAATCTAACTATGATTCTAGTCCAAAAGGATCAAATCATGAATTCAAAAAGAAAAAACTTCTTACGAAAATGTTATTTAGTGAAAATGCCTCCCTCCCTCCCTCTATCTTCATCAAAGATTGTCAGCTCTCGTTCCCTCAACTTATCTTCAACTCATATTTGTCACCATGCACAAAATTGTTGTCATTACCATTCAAGAATCTGATTCTAGCACCAAGACAATGGCCTCACAAACCAGAACCCCTCAAAAACTCTATGCTAGCTTCCCTCATTGATCTCAAAACAGTTAACTTAAACCCATCCATTTAGATATGCCCCGTTCTTTGAACTTCTTGCTCAACCTTGAGAACAAGATCATTTTGAAGGGAGGATACATGATATTATATTATTTAGTTCCTGTATTAGGTTAATAATAAAATAATTAGCTAAAAATTAGTATTAATGAGATTCTTGTACATCTATAAATACTCCATTAGGAGATATTGGGAAAAACAAAAAAAAAAGAGACAAATTTCTCCCCCAGATATGCGTCTATTCTCATTTCTCCCCCTCCCACTTTCTGGAGTGTCTGCATCTTTGACATGACGCTTATAAAGGTCTCAGCAATTGGATCCTATCAGAAATATACAAATTTTATAGCGACTCCAAGAGTGTACAGAACTAGAAAGAGCGAGAGAAACAATTCTCTGCATTCAACAATTAGGATGACAAATTTTTCTTATCTAGAACACTTATCCATCTAGACATGCCCCATCGGCTCCAATATGAGTACACTTAGCACAGGATTTCCAGGCCAAAGCCAACCCATTACACAAAAAATGGCCCAATTCAATTATTAAGAGTTCCACTCCATTGTTTATTAACAGATTCAACAGCTCTAGCAGGAAAAAGTTCAAATTTGTGAACTAATGCATTGCTAACTATTACATTCAATAAAGAATTATTCGATAGTCCTCACGGAACCCTAAAACATAAAAAGAGCAAAAACAAAAAGAGGGGAGAGTGGAGACCTGACAAATACGAGTCCAGGTGCGTCGAGCGCCGCTAATGACATCGTTACAGAAAGTTGATTTCCCACTTCCAGGAGCACCGACGAGGATTACTATAAGAGGTTTCCCCTCTTTCTGTTCTGAAAAAAGACGGCTGAAATGAGAATGGGTAATCGGGAACAACATAATAATAATAATCATCGAAAGAGAAGGGGAAGAGAGCATATTGGCCGGAGGAAGCAATTTTTACCGCTCAAGAGAGAAGAACTCGAATCTGGCCCTACCGCCATTAGAGTTACAAGAAAGCTTACGATCGCCGGGAGGCGGTGACGATTTTAAAGATGAAATATATGGTCGTGAATTTTGATATTTTAGTGAGAATCTGAAGAATGAATGGAAGTGTAAGATTTATAAATATTTATAAATAGCTATTTTAATAGTGGTTTTATAGAAGATCGTTAAAATAAAAAAAATAAAGGAAAACACACAAGTTGAATGTCCAAGAAAGATTCGTACGCCAACAAGCAGCACCTGGGCTGTTAAAATGATTTGTTTAATTCATTCGTTAAGTTAACGATTGAAACACAAATAACCTTTTTACCCTCGATATATAAAAGAGTCAAACATGAATAACAATTTTTTCGTTCTTGTTCGTCTCGTTTTGACTTAAAATAATTACATATATAAATGATGAGTAATATTTTTAAAAATTTTAATTGATTATAAAGCTACAAAAAGTTAAAATTAATTAAAATTATAAATTCAAAAATAGAATAAAAAATCAATTAAAACTATTATTTAAAGAATATAGATAAAAAATATTAAATTATATTTTAATGCTATTTAATCCATAACATTTAAAGCTAACCCCAATCAATAACACTCTACAATTACGTAATTAGGATTCTCAAAAAGAATTTTTTATTCACGAACAACTTCTGTTGTGAACTTCTTCAGATTTTTTTGAATCTAGTAGTATGAACTCAAATTTCTTCATCAGATTTTTAAATATTTTGGATACGACTTCGTCTATGAAAGAGCACATCATTTTCTATCATTCTGCCAGAGATGCACAAATACATTTTTTATGTTTTAAATATAAACGAGCCGAACACACAAATTTATGCATAGTAAAAACATTATTGTTTTAATTTTGATAAATTTATTTGTATTTTTATGTATTTACATATTCAACACTCGTATTAATATTAATATTATTTTAGTCTTGTCAGACTATGACTAAAAAAGTAAAATCGTGTGGCTGCTGGGATTCGAGCCCAGGTCTCCACGGCCACAACGTGGAATTCTAACCACTAAACTACAGCCACAACAGTGCACAATTGTTTTAAATATAATAAATAATAAATAGTTAACAGTAGAATGATAATATGCTTTTGTTATACTTACTAGTATTGCTATCCAATTTATTACCCAAGTCTAATTATTTTCACAAATTATTTATAAAATGAAATATTTATAAGGGAGTTTCTTAATATTATAGCTTATTTGGTGTGGCGACTGTTTTGAAAATGCACCTGGCCTGTTTGGGTAAACTGCGTTTTGACAGCTTATGCATTTTCAAAACGCTGAAAACAACATTTTCACACCACACATATCTATATGCGGTGAAAAATTTATGACTGAGATCAAACTTTTAGAAAAAAATAAATAAATATTAGTAATAGTCACTGCACCTAGCTTATCAGCAAATTATTCAATAAGCTGCAGCTGCCCCAAACAGACCTTTAATATCATATTTATTAGTGATGCACAAATTATAAATGCATTAATAATATTTTATTTAAATGAATCAAAATAACATTATCTTTAATGTTAGGAATTAAGGTGTTCATTAAGCATATGTTTTGTTATTTAGTATTTATATTCATGGTTTTGTGCATATGGATATTTAATATTTTATTTAATTGGCTTTATTTCACTTTTCTTCTCCTATATTTATCTCTATAAAATCCATCAAATCATTATAAGAACTTGAATTAAGTTCAACAATCATTGATTATAATTAGATTAAATTAAAAAATAAATTGAAACTTAATAAGGCTGAAGGCACAAAATCTCACCCAAACTTAAATCTTACCATGTCATCCAAGAATCAACCCTAGCTGATCTCTTAGTAGTGGGTTATCAAATATGTCCAGTGACTCATAAAGTCACCTCACGAACATTTTTTGTATCCACAGAACTTCTTAACTTGTTAATATTACTTGCTAATTGAATGCAATTCTTGCAAAAAGTACTTATCTCAAATCTAAAACTTACATAAAGTTCCTAACAACTACATTAACTTTAATATTTTGTTTATGCAATTATAATCTTAGCCAGTTTTATAAGACTATCCTTCAACCTTGCTTATAAATAGAGGGTTATTGATTGATCCCATGCATGTGAAATAATGAACCATAAATGAAATGCTATCACATCAAAATCAAAAATAGAACCTTTCTAATACTCTCCTTGAAATTTTTATATATATCTCTCTTTTTGAATTGCTTAAATGTAAATGTAGTTCGATTAACCTACCCTTCTCTGCTCAAAAAGGTTCAAATGAGATCTTTATAATTTAATTCATTGAGAGAATTATTGATACCCGCCCTCTCTCTCTCTCTCTATCTATCAACTTTTATGCCTATTGGAGTAAAATATTTTGCTAGTAAAATCTTATCTTTTATGTGCAATAGTATAACAAACATCCTATTTAGTTTGTTGAACATGAATAATGTCAAATATTAAAATAAAAAAAAAATATATGCATCATCATGAAGACTAAGATAGATCTATGTACAACAAGCAACAAAATTATTATAATACCTATAAATAGAGGCATAGCATTAACTATTCTCCAATAAGGAAGATTCTCAAAATTCTTAAGGGTTTTAGAGTTCTTTTTGAAAAGTTGCTCCTCCTACTCGCTTCTCTTTGTGAGCGTGAATCTATCATCTCTCCTAGATTATGTTATTACATTAAGTCCAAGAATTATTGTTCTAGAAATTTTCTCATATGCACTTCCATTATAAGCTTGAATCTATCATCTCACCTAGGAGCTAACATTACTTTAAGACCAAGAGTTACTGTGCAAGCTCTTTTACAAGATGATAAAACTTACCCCTCATAAGAAAAGTAGAAGACCAACAAGGCATTAGGCTTACCTTACAACTTTTTCTCTATTTTTCTCGTGGAGACTAGGCCCAACTAAATTCTAAATGTTAGTTAAGGCTAATATATTATAAATGGGAGTTAGCACATCTAACTATTTTGATTATTTTTAAGTTGATTGTCATCATCTTTACCATGAGATATATAATGAATTGTAGAATTACATTCATTGCATTCATGGAAGTGCCGCTAAGTTGATTTATACATTTCCTCCTAGAAGAAATGCCTCTTTTTCTTAAATGCATTGTCACACAATATTTTGGGTGCATTGTCACACTTTCTTCATGTTATATCATTACACCGTCTTCGGGATTTGTTGTTACATCGCATTATTCATCAACGCCAATGAGCAGGGGACGGTCGATGGTGGTCCAAGGTCGCAGGAGTAGGAAAAGTTCGTAGGGTCTTCGATCTAGACTAGCACAGAAATTCGACTCCTCCCGATCCAAATCTGGCTCCTAGACTCCCTTCTCAGTCTTGAGCCATTGAGATGGTAGGGCTCTATTTATAGACTCCTATAATAGCCTCCCTTATAAATAAGGAAATAATTCGTTCTCCACCGGACGGTCCGGAGAGATTCTCATGATCGGACGACGTATTATGAACATTTTAGTGCCTTAATGAAAAATCGAATTGCTAATATATATATATATATATATATATAT
>NW_018164951.1:2067731-2100530 GCF_001263595.1 Phalaenopsis equestris | reverse complement strand
ACTCGAATTATATATAATGGCTGAAACTGACACAACCTAATGAGCCTAAAACATGATATTTTAAGTTTAATTTTAATTTTTATATCTCATTGAAGAAATTTTATTAACATGCAAATTAAACAACCAACACGCCCATCAACTAAAGAAACCTCAAGATCCACCTATGAAGTTATTTCTTTTCTATCTAAAATTTAAAAATTTTAAATCTCCCATCAGTTAATTCGAGAAGGGCCACAACAATCAAAATTCAGGCTACAATAACTGATAAAAACTGATAAATATATTATAAATTTATTATTCAATAAAAAAAGTTCATAAAATTCAGCCAAGCTTAGAATTCTAATTAATTTACGGGAAAGTACACAAGCAAATACATGCAACACAAATTTAGGATCTGTTTGAAGCAGTTGCGGCTTATTGAATAATTTGCTGATAAATTGATTAAAAATAATCTGCTGATAAACTAGGTGTCGTGGCTATTACAAATTTTTATTTTCTTTGGAAAAGTCAGCCCGCTGTCAGAAAGTTAAATAGGAGTAAATTTAGGTGCGGTGTGAAAACGTTGTTTTCAGCGTTTTGAAAATGCATAAGTTGTCCAACACAATTTACCGAAACAAATCAGGTGCGTTTTAAAACCCCACCACACGAAATAAACTGTCCCAAACGAACCCTAAATCACATTAAAATAAGTTTAATAATTATTACATCATTTAATTCAAACTATGATTCGACCCTAATTTATCATTTGAAGCTCGACTCTTCTCTGTTGACGAGATTTTATGTATGGTCATGTTTTCCAAATCTTGCATATAACTCTACCAGTCCTTCAAAATTAAAAAAATAAAAAAATTGTGTCACTGAACGATACAATAAAATTGATCAAAACTTATACGTGCCAGAAAATTTATGTCGGTAGAGTAATAAATTATCGTCTTAGTGTTGCACGAGAATTCATCACACACAGATAACATAAGAAAATTAAGTAGGAATAGACACTTCGATTTTTTACGTGAAAAACCCTTGAAAGAGGAAAAAACCACGGGGTCTAGCCCGGTTGAAATAATCTACTATGAATGATGTGTACACATGTTCAAACTTCTCCTAAATAGGGGAAGATGGAATTATAAAGTTGTCTAACTATAATCTGGTTGCAAATCTTGGTGACAGGAGGTTGCAAGGGTCATTGTTGATTGTTGTAGAGGTAGTAGTTCATTTATGAGTATTATAGATGGTTGCTCCAGAAGCGTTGATTGACCAAATAAACCATAGTAAGCAGTTACAACAGCTGCGGACCACATAGACCGTAACGGCGAGTATGAATAACATCCGTAGACCGTGGGGCTGAAGTTGGGAGCTACTCGAGCTGTGAACCACATAAGTCGTAGGGGTGAATATGAATGATATCTGTAGGCCGCGAGGGTCGGAGTTAGCAGCAGCATGAGCCAATGACCACGTAGGTCGTTTGGGAGAGTATGAATGACAACCGTAAACTGCGAGGCCAAAGTCGGGAGCTGCAAGAGTTGTGAACCAGATGAGCCATAGGGACGAGTATGAATGACGTTCGTAGGTCGCAAAGGCTGGAGTCGGGAGTTGCATGAGCTATGAACCACATAAGTCGTAGAAGCGAGTATGAATGTCGTCTGTATGTCGTAGGGGCCGAAGTCGGGAGATACACGAGTTGTGAACCAGGTAAACCATAAAGGCAAGTATGAATGACGTTCGTAGGTCGCGAAAGCTGGAGTTGGGAGCTGCATGAGCTGTGAACCACGTAGGTCATTGGGGCTAGTATGAATGACGTCTGTAGGCCGTGGAGGCCGGAGTCGAGAGTTGCACAAGCTGTGAACCAGATAGGTCATAAGGGCGAGCATAAATGACGTTCGTAGGTCGTGAAGGCTGGAGTCGGGAGCTGGAGTCGGAAGCTGCAAGAGTTGTGAACCACGTATGTTATTGTTGACACATGGACCTTAGTGATGAGCTCATTTTCCATGATAATGATTAATATTGTTTGGTTGGTGGTGATCGACGAAGATTGTCAGTGATCGATGGTGATGGTCGACAGTGGCTGACGACGTGACGGGTGTCGACGACGGCCAACGTGGTCGATGGCAATCGGCGGTGGTCAACAACAGTCGGGATGACGTTGGACTTCAGCTCATTCTCAGAGCTTCCAGTTCTCTCTGAAGCTTCAAGTTTCTCCCCTCACGTGAGAGGTGAGACTTTATTTATAGTATTCTGAGTGTCATTAATACATAAAATATGAATCATTTTTATTGGACGGTTCGAAAAAGTTCCTCCAATCAAACGTCGTTTAATGAACATTTGAGTGCCTTAACAATGTCGAAATTGCGCAATCTTAAACTTGTTGTATTCCTCTTATCGAGACGCTTGATTCTACTATAAATTTATCAGATTCGACAACTATTTGACCTTCCAAATGTGTCCGAAAATCTTTCAAGAATGGTTTAATGACTTGATCTGGGCTTGATTTGACTCGAATTGAAAGGCCTTTGATATTATTAGGTCCATCTCATCAAACCGGTCAGTATGACTAAGATTGCTGAAATCGGAACTCTGGATAAGTTTTTATCAAAATTTAGACATTCCTTACTTAAAATATTATCTCAAGATCTGTTTCATGTCTTGAGATTCGTGTGGATAACAAAGATTTGTTAATGACATATCAAAAAAAATTTCTAAAATCACCTAAAAACAAGCTTTACTTCTCATTAACTCCGAAGAATCCTTTAAATAAAACACAAATCATGCAGGATAAGTCATAGCATATATACAACTAAGTTGGTTAAAATAAAATAAAAGCCGCACAATAACAGAGTTCAAATCAACTATAAAACTACCTTTTAATTATCCCCAAAATATCTATATATCTTTACATCAACCTCATCATTTTTCTACGTATATCATATATGGGACCGGTGAGAAGAGACTAAAAAGAAAATAAACAGCATTTATACATTAAAGCCACTTTATCTGAAAGTAGGATTTTGATGAACCATAGAGAAAACAACATCCCCATTAAGAACAGAACTGACAAATTTCTCAGCTTCTTCCATCGTCAATTCACCAGCATATGCTGCAAATTTTCCTTTCCTGGGTTTGTAAGACAGTATAAACGCATCCAAGGACTTGAATCCTGATCTGTCAAAGGAGCTCAATATTTGTGCCTGCTTTTTGGCATCCAGAAGCGAGTAAGAAATGAAATCCCCATGGCCCATGCCTTGGTTCTGTTTCCTCACAAGTGTCTTCCGAGACAACTGAATGAATACGTATTAAAAAAAAGAAAAAAAAAACAAGTAAGCAAATACTGAATTTCTAGGAAAGTGTGTACAGTGTACATTGTCAAAAGTTGGATGCTCACAGTTGACAGAATATTATCCAATTTCTCCTTTGCTTTTTGAGACCGGAAGATGCCGATAATACAGACGGGGGTGGCGTCGCCGCATAAAGTGTCCATATTCGAAGCTGTGAGGAGAGGAGTGTTCTTCGCTTGGGATTTGGTCTTCTTTGACTGGCTCGAAACTATGATATTTTTCTTTTCAAAGCTTTCGAGCAGGGATTTGAGCTCATTGATGCCAGATTGCAAGTCTTTTACGGCAATCCCTTCTTTTAAAACATAGGCGTCTCCATTACTCAGCCTACCGACCAAGGCTGGAAGAGCTTTAATTTCAAACTTGTTCAAAAATGGGTGCAAAAGATCATGAACCTACAGATAAGTTTCTGACCGTAAGATTAATAGAATTTACATATACACCATAATCTTATGTAATTACATGTATTTACGTATCTAACACCACCTACACTTTCATATTTTCATGCATGGCACTCAAATGTTTAATATCACATAAAAAATATCACTTGTACCTATTTTTTAAAAAAGAAATACACCATTTCATGAATAATTTTATGACACCAAAGTGTTACAAATATAAAGCACAGGTGTTAGATGTATAAATACATAAGAATTGTGTCGTAAGTATGTTAAAAAATATAACCATGAATAAAAAAATGGTTAGCACTCTCTAAAAAGCAACACAATGAATTCAAAGTTGATAGATTGTAAAAGGTTTCACAATCATCATTGAAAAAATTATTAAGAGCTGCTATTAGAAAAATGAAATTTTGAAAAATATTGTAGGTATTATAAATATATTTTTTTTCTTTTTGAAAAAGCTATAAATCAATTTTTTTATAGCCACCATGCTCTAGTATATCTAGATGTAAAGATTATCAATAAAGTTGTAGCCAAAAAAAATAATGAGATCCTTCTAAAACATAAAACTGAAACAACTGTACCTCAGCATCGTAGAATGCAAAACGCTTACGATACATCCCACTAATCGCACGCCACATGACAGGCGTCTCTTTCTTCGTAGTCAGTAGCAGCACCTGTGGAAGGTTCTCATTGTTACCTGTAAACTCGAAACGGCTAAGATCTACCCTTTTTGAAATCCTTGGCAGGTGATCCTGGCAGAAACTTTTCAAACTTCTGGCATCAAACTCTCCGTTGTATTCTAACAAATAAGCCTTGCCATTGCTTCCATATCCATAAATGAAAAGCCGATCTGATCGGGCAGACGACACACCAAGTTCCCTACAAAGGGTCTGCTCAGTTTGGCAGTTTATCTTACCAGCCTGCAAAAGAGCGAAGTAGTTTTCTAATCATAGATGACAGGCATTATAAAAAAGGAAATTACATGCATACCCATAATTCTTATGTATTTAGATATCTACACCCAAAGTTTAATATTTATACTTAAAAATTTTGCTGTCATAAATCTGTGTATGAAAAGATATATTTCATTCTAGGGGCTGTTTGGCTGCAAGTAGATTTAATAAATCCATAAATCGCAATTCTGTTAAATCCACCCTACCCTTGAATTAGTAAACCCGGATTTAAACCAAATCGAAAGCAAAATTGGGCTACCAAATCCAAAAATTTCATAAATCAAACTCATGCATTTTACCGTTTGTCTGGATTTATCAAATCTGATGATAAATCTTATTAAAATACGCTACCAAACAGCCCCATAAAAAGATAGTAATTGTGATATTTTTTATGTGATGTTAAAGATTTGAGCTGCAAGCATGTAAACATGAAAGCTTAGGAGTTGGCTATGTAGTTACATCAGAATTGAAAGTTTGCCTTATAAAAATGGTTCTAGTCTGGACAAATTCCATCTCTGCAACATACCTTTAGTGCTCCATGTAAGGAATTTGCAACATTCGAAATTACAGATTCAAGTGTATTATAGCCCTTTGAGGAAGGTGTGTAGAACAATAAGAACCAAGTCATGCCTTGATCTCTAATTTTCTTATTGAACCATGTCAAATCGATGTCTTGCATGTTTACAGAAGAGGATTCCGAGTTTGATCTCGCGTTTGAGCTACTGAAACCACTATGATAATTTCCATTTTGGTTGCCACTTGTTCGAAAGAAGTTTGAAAAAATATCACCCATATCGAAGCCGAACGGACTGCCACCAGCACTAGAATCACCACCAAAAGAGAAGGAGAATGATCTCGCATTACCCTGACCACTTGTTGTCTGCCATCCGCCAGGGCCCGAGGTGAAGTACTCGCCACCAGGGCCGCCACTAGTGAAATAAGTGGAGCCTTGATGGTTTCCAAACTTTCGCTCGTCAAATCCACTATTACCTTGTGCGTCGCCATACAAATCATAGTTCTTCCTCTTATCCTCATCCGAGAGAATTTCATATGCTGGGACATGAAAAAGAATAAACTAAATGCTATTGATATTAAAAAACAAATCATTCATGAATATTAGGCAGCGACTGCACAAGGAGAACATTTCAACCAATTTTACTCATATCTTAATAGAATTATCATCAATATGATGCAGTGCCATAACAGCCTCACATTTTTCTTCAGAGATGACCAACAAAAAGATAATACCATTCTAATATATAACTAGAATTCTCGAAATGTACAAGGGCAAGGGAAAGATTCTAAGCTTGTGCTGAAAGGCTGCTTTTTAATGCTTGTAATAAAATAATAATAATAATAATAATTAATTAATTAAAAATTAAGCATTGATTAAGGAATTCATTTGGATTTATTAAATGTAAGCTTTCCTGTGCTGTCGTGCCTCAGCCTCAATCATAGCATACAAATGGAAGATCAAAAGGTTAATATAATAAAATCAATCATTTGCTCAGGTGTTATACTTTTAACAATAAAAATATTCATTTTCTCTCCTCAATTCTTGTATTTATTAGCCATTTTTGTAGTTTTGATGTTAACCAGGGATAAATTTAAATCCAAAGAATACATTCTATCCACAGTATAGGTTGCATGTTTGTATAACAGTACGAGGATCATGTAACTTAAAATGGCTGAATGTTTTTGTTCGTTCCAAACTCATGGTATTAGAGGATGCATGTTAAGGCAAAACAATGCATCCATGAGGCTTTAGTTTGACTTTAAGTCCTCAATCAGAGCAACTCATTTTAAGCCTATGTCACAAAATTCACATCCCCTACGATGGATACTATGCTTCAAGAAACCATGGCAACATAAAGGCGTGCATAACAAGAAAACACATAGTTCTTCAAAATTCAAGGTCCATGTGGCGCACGTTTATGTGTATGAAAGCACTCGCTATATTTTTGTTCTAACACAAATATCTATATGAAAGATTTAGAATAACTGATTCTGCCAATGAACCAAGTGTCCACAAGTTACTCGTGACTCACTTGTTTATAGCAAGTTTATAATCATATAACTAATCAAACAATCGTAACACTTATATAAATATTCAATTGTTAAATGAATCAACATGAACAGATTGTTTGCTCAATTTATTTATGATTATGAACTATCACTTAAAGTTAGTAAATAAACTCAGCTAAGGCTAAATCTAAAACTCAATTAAGCTTAGTAAAGGCATCCACCAAAAAAGCAGCGTGTTAACAAGATAAGGCTCATTTATTAAAGATGCTTAATTAAGGCCTCATTTGTTAAGCTTAGCAAACTTAGCTTGATAAGACTTGTTAATTTTTTTCCGAATGCGCTGCTCGTTTAATGCTTTTTAATCACACCAATAACAAGCTCAATCCGAGCTGAAACAAGCTCGAAACAGCTTTTGGTAGAAGCTTGAGCTTAAGCACAATCACAAAAGATTGAATCAAGTTCGAATCGACCTTAAACAAGCTTTTCATAACCAAGATTGAGCTCAAACAATCTTCTACTTGGCTCAGCTCAATTTATCTGAAAAGCAATAATGCAACTTCAGCTAAAATGCATAAGCAATAATGCAACCCTAAAAAGCAATAATGCAACTTTAGCTAATATGCATAAGCATACAATTCCCACCCGCTCTCTCCCTCAAAGTAGAACTTTTAACCAATTTGATCAAATAATACTTGTTTAATAACAAAGCATATAGAGGGCTCTTTGTGTACATTGATGACGAAAAAACATAAGGAGCTATAAATTACTCAGAACAAATGACTCAAAAATGATCAATGGGCAAGGAGCATGTACATAGAAGAGGAAAAAAAGGATTTTAAATCATCATGCATTCCTGTAAAACAAAGCATAAAAGCATATGCATTAAAAATATGTTGACTTTAGGAGTGCTAGATTATATAATGAATAAAGTAGATAAAAATTCTTTTTCTTAGCCACAAGATTAGACTCTACCCCCCTTTGCTGTCAAGAAGAAGGGAATGAATCGTTATTTTGACTTGTAAGAGAAATTACAAAATAATCAAGCCTTCATAAGCTTTCTTTTCTCCGTTACTTTTAAAATTACAATAGAATTTTCAAGAGAATACATGAAAGAGAGCTTCAATGATCTAAAAAATAGAAGAAATTATCTGAAAAACTATTTCGTGTCAACATCAGTTTCCGCATGGATTCTATAATGCAATGATCTATGCAATTGAGATAAATAAAGCTAATTACAAAAGATGAAATCAGAAGGGATTAATCTATGTGGAATCATACAAGTACCATTCACCTAGAGAAATATCGCTAATACTCCATAAAGAACAGAAAAGGTACCATTGTTTATCTCAGCAAACTTCTCCTGTGCACCCTTGTTTTTGTTTTTGTCAGGATGATACTTTAGAGAAAGCCTGCAGAAATCATTACAAGAGGATAGTTAAAATGTGTGTACAGTTTACTTGTACTAAGGATAATAGATCATCGATGCAAATATATCTATAGTCCATACTTGTGAAAAGCTTTCTGAATGTCACGTTGATTAGCACTCCTCTCAACCCCAAGAACCTAAAGAAGAACCCTGAATTAGTGGCAAACAATGATAACCAAAAAATTAGGGCTCAAAAGAGAAAATAATTAAAAGTGAAGGTTTAGTGAAATAATCATGAAATTTGGCTTGAGAAAGAATTCTCTAATAGAAGGATAATTATGAAACAAGAACTCTACAAATTTTTTGCAGACCAAATGGTTGCCACCTCTTAACTTTCAAAATAAATAACATTTTGACCTTAAATTAGTATGGAGATTCAGAAGGGAAAGAGAGTGCATTTCCTTCACATCTTCATAGTTAATTGGCAAAGCTTCGTTTGGCAATGCTGTGGTATGCTTTTCCTAACATACCCCCAGCCTCAGCACCACCCAAATTTTCCCCACGCTGTGCAGTAAATTGATTGAGATGATGGTTTTTCAACTACAGCGAAGACCCTATTATTAATGAAACATAAATCTCTACCGATCACTTGAACACCATAATTTTGTTCACCAGCTTAATCTCGTCTCTCCACCTCCACAGCCACTCCATATCTTACTTTCCAATCTGGTCTCTAGCACGGTTCGAGCAAACTCAACTCTATGCTATTTTGTGCATAAATTCCTCATCCATAGTCAAAATTACACAATTTTAGGAACATAAAATTCTTAATTGGATAGGTCCGGACCTTTGCATTCAGCACATTGATTGATTCCCACCTGAAGCACAATTTGCACACCATGAAAGGAATCTTTACAATTTTGGAATTATCTGTAATCGCATCTCAATAGTCTGAGCACAACTTCTTAATCTCCAATCAAAATTCTGTGAATTTAGGATCCTCTAAAACTCAAATTTGATCCTATCTGATTTTCATGCTTATCAGTTCAAATTGTTTTGATTTTGTAAGGTGCCGCTAAATTGCACCGTTTCAATTTTATAAATACAAGATAAAACCTAAGCTAATTTTCCTACCTAGCCCTCCACTCCCTAGACCTAGACAGCGTCCACCCATAAATGCCTTACCTAATCCAAGTAAATCCACGATTGCAAGTGATACACTCCCTTGACCTAGTCAGCCTCCTCCCATAAATGCCTTACCTAACCAAGTAAATCCAAATTTGCAAGTGATACCCACACCTAGCTCATCGAATCTCTGTGTGCGAGCGTGCGTGCATGCGTGTGTGAGATCTATTGCACAAAAATCACTCCATTTCTGTAAACAACTGGTCTAACTTTAAAATAGAGCAGTCACCTTCCTTACCTACAATCAGTATAATTTATACACTAAAAATTGTTAGATATTAGCAATAAATGCTGTATTGTACAGATAACTATAGTAAGGTTAGCAAAGTAAAATCACATGCTTATAGTTTCATAACACATGCCTCATCCTCACAGTAAATAATGGCAAAATCTCTAGAGAATGCCTATTTACCATCTCATATTTCATCAATTTGAGGGTGGCCAAGCCACAAATTTTCGGAGCTCACATATCTTCAATTGAAAATTATTACTCATTATTGATCAATTTACTAATAATGGTTTTCTTCTCTTTTTCATTGTCAATTTTTATTTTAAACAACTATTTTATTTTGGTTTTATTTATCAGAGAAATTGAGTTCAAGAACAACTATTTTCTTATATAATGTATTTAAATGTAGCTAATTATTTGCAATCAATATCTGATCATTATAATTTAATACTTCAAAGTGTTGGATGTATAAATGTCGTACCTGTTTTATCATTTTTTGGGTATTTGAAATAAAACTCCAGCATAGATAAATTTAATGTAAAAATTTTTCATGTTTTTATAATATTATTGTGCTTTTAGAGGTATCATGCAGGCATAGAATTTACTATATAAAATTATGGTGTGTTAGCTCTGAAAATTTAACAAGAAAATACAAAATGAAACAAAGATAAGCTGAGCCAAATTAAGACAAACATTTTGTTTTTTAATCAACTTTAAACAAGATTAAAACTGTATTATTTAGATTCAATTTAAACAAGACTAACTCGGCAGCTCAAAATTCAAATTGAAAAATAACTCAAACATTTGACTAATCTACTTATCAATGTAAGAAAAAAACAATTGATTTAACAAAGATATACCAATAGCTGAATTAAAAAAATAAAATTAAAGATAAAAAAAAAATTATGCTAACAAGTAAAAACAACAAATAGATCAATATGTATAAATGATGAGTCATTGGATAAAAACCGCCTTATACAAGTGAAGAAAACCAAAAAAAAATATGTTATCAAAGGTCACATGGGCTATTATTCGGGGAACTTTCAGTGATTAGAAGCATGCTCATTCAACAAAACATACATGTATTCAACCAATTAGAAAATATCTCCTTCATTGTACAATGGCATGATCTCAAGTATCATGAACACATCATATGCATTTGTCAGGTTTGTTTTTCAGTTCTGTTGGCATATTTAAAAATTTTCCTGAAGTTAACAAAATGTATACATAATTCTTTCAACACTTTAAAAAATCAATGAGCATTCATTCATAATACGAATCTCTACCCGGATGAATCAACGCATGTTGTCTTCGTCATCATTAAATTGTTCTCAGCTATTTGGGGCCGGCTATATGAACTCCATGCTCTACATTCTTGTTGAGCTCTACATGAGAGAAAAATTTATGAACAAGTACTTCTACCAAACTTCTAATCATGTTACTTAAGGTCCATCTTTTTTCTCCTAAAGCATTATCTTGTTAAATATATTAACTTATTTTATTGGTGCACCTTTCCACTCATGATTGCACATCAAAAAAAAATTTAATTTTTTTTTATCGACCACATTATCCTTAATTAGCGAAACACTTGCTTGGCTCTCAAATATAATTAATTCTCACTTTATTATTTCAGATTTTACTGCACATCTGTTTTAACACTCTAATCTATAATAGCCTGAATTTGGTAATCAATAAATTCTTTATTGTCTTACACTAAAAGTCTAAAACCAATTGCACAAACTAATCTAATTGCAATTTTATGAGTTTTAACTTTAAGTTCTAGTTGCAATTTTCTAAATTTTAACTTCAAGTTTCTAATAGATTCTTTATTTTTCTGACATCTCCATTTTAGCCACCAAATTTAATGGTGAAATGGGGTTCCAATGGTTGAAATTTCACTCTCATCAACATTCACATGCATGAGAATGTCATAGACTAATTTAGCACACATCATGACAAGAAAAGTTCAATGTTCCAAATGAACATTAAAGAGATTGAACTAAATGATCTCATGGAAAGGCTCGGATGACCAATTATAAAGTTATCCAGAGATTGGCCACAAACACCACTATCAAAAATCTGATTGAAGTTAGCCTCAGGTTAAAAAAGCATAAATAAATGACAATCATTAACTGCTGATATGACAATTTATGACTCACTGCGAGTTCCACTCCGCACAAATCAAAACTTGTTTTTTCAATTGTTTACTCATCCATTTTTCAAATTTTCACTGAAATATCAAAATTCATGCTAAAAACCCAACCCATACTTTTCGTTTTTATCAAATTCTCAATGGTTTGATCATGGCACGCGTAAATGCATCGGTTCGATAGTTCAAAAAATCACCTGGGTGCTTGATTGATAAACAGCAATGTTTCAGGTGCTCCGTATGTAATTATCCAAATATATATATATATATATATACTGACCAAGAAAAGTTTAGCAGCAAAAAGTGATAATATTTCAAGAAATCCTCCAAAATGAGAAGAACAATTAGGTCTTTAACTATCCTAATTTTAACAAAAAAAGAAAACCACACTTCCATCTAAATGAAACCTAGAGTAAATTCGTTGGTCTCAATCAATAAAGAACCAGGAGTACCAAAATTGCCACGCCGTGTGTAACAATCATCAATACCGCACCACTTTATGCTCTATTCTACCATCAAAAACAGTAAAAATCACCATTTAATTCAAATTAAAGAACGGAGCAAAAGTACCAAACAATCAGTACCTTATAGGGGTCTACGGTTTTCGCTTCTACAGAGAAGATGAACAAATAGGGCAGAACAAGAAGAACAAGCAACAAAACTGAGCGAATCATCGTCACCACTTGAAGACTGTGTTCGCACTCGCAGCTTCTCCGAATCCTTCTGACTGCAAACACTCAGCAAGATCGAAAATCCAAATCTCAGCATGTATTTACAGAATCGAGATTTGCCGGGATTTTTAAGATGCTTCGCGAAGGTACACGTGGCGTTTTAATGCGTTTCCAGCAATATAGACCAATGAGAATTCAGGAAGCTAATGCGCTGTCGTTACTGATTTATGGGCCGAAAAAAGAGTTTCCTTTTGTAAAGTAAATGGGCTAATAAAAACATTTTGCAAGTGACAATTTAAAGTAAATTAATTCTATATACTTTGGCTTTAAGAGTTATAATTTGTAAAGGGCTAGGATTGTTTTTTTTTTCAAGGGCCTTTAATTTTGGTATGAATTAGATTTACAATAAATAAAATTATTATATACTTAAACCTTAAATATTAAAATCACTATATTACTTGCATAGCTCTCTTGTGGGTAAATCACATCAAAATAAATGGAAAAAAATTATGATATGTATGTAGGTCCCCTTAAATTATATTGAAGTAAATATTTAATCATTGAAAATAAAAATAAAATTAATTGAAATTTGATTGAATCTTATCATGAATCATTGATTGAATATCAATCAAATTGAGCCAAATTTTATGTGTACTTTGCTCAATTATAGATTAAATTGAATGATCTTAAATTTACCTATGGATGGGACCACATCCACAACTCTTGGTGAAGATGGATGATATCTTTCTTCTTTAATGGAGAAGTACAAACTTGAACACAATGATAGAAATGAGTTGGCTGCTTTGAATGGATGACTTTAAGGAATATGAGCACTAGTGGGTGATGCCCTATAAAAAATGTCCAATGCATTCTATCGTTCCAAAATAAGCCCGAAGAGTCATTGGGAGTAATCTGCATGTAGAGAGAGTTTTTGCTTGGTAAGTGTTTGCGGGTAATCCTCAGAGGATTTCGTAAGAATGTTTAAGGCCCCTAGACTATTGTATAAGCATACTTTTTTACGCCAACTATTTATTTGTTGGTTTATATTATAGTGAGCTAATTTTATTAGCATCAAATAATTCATGTTGGGTAATAATATAAGGGGTTGATAAGCACACTGTGAATTGACACATGACTGAAGTGTTGCTAGGCAAAAGTTCATTGATAAAATGTTTGTTAGCTTAAAGTTATTAGATAAATAAATGAACCTAGACTTAATTATGAAGTCAATACCATGTGGAGATAATGCTCGAAGATAAGTTATCAATCATGGTTGATCAAAGAGAGCATTGTCGAACAAGGTGCTATAAACCATAACTGATAAACATCAAGGTATCAAGAGGAAGATAGGTCTACGACATCCTTCTTCTAGGTCCCAAGAGATTGTCATAAGGAATTTGATGTCTGATTGTGGGTGAAAGGTTAGTGTCATCACATAAAGATCTTCAAATTGACAAGGTAATGAAGTAATGTGGTTTAAAGGCCAAGAGGGCATAGCTAAGTGACAATGTGGGATGGTGAATACTAAGGCTCAAGTTGACTTATAATAGTTGACAACCAAGGAAGGTTGAGATAATAGGTTGGCTCGAAGGCCAAGATGGTGGCTTTAAGTAGTCAATCTAATGTATTGGGTGTGATCTTGGATAATAGAAAGGTTAGTGCGATGAGGGGAGTATGATTGAAGGCTTGATAGAACAAAACCAAGGAATATGTTGTTAGGTAGAAAGCACTAATGCCTAAGTGATAGCGGTGAAAGCTTAAAGATAAAGTCAAGAGAGCTGAGACTTCTTGCCCAACAAGTATTTAATTTGGAAATTCTTTATCTCAAAAGGCTTTAAGTCAAAAATTAATAATATAAGGATTGCCTATTAAGTCTTTAGTAATTCTAATGAAGATTATAATTATCTATAGATGATATATGGGGTCAAATTACATTGATAAATAAATGAAGTTTAAAATATGCTTCAATCCAACCAATCTAATATTCTCTTACGTGATAAGAAAGTTAGATGCACCCAACATATTATCATGATAGGTACATGTCCAAAGAGAGTTAGGGTTCTAGCAAAGGTAATCTTTCTAGAGCTATTATAAATTATTGAAACTAAGATTCTATGATTTGGTCTCTTAAACACAAGTTTAAGTATGAGATATTGTATGCTCAATGAATGATCAACATAGGGAAGTTCCTTATGTATTTATGATGAAGAAAATAAGAAATGAGGAAAAGTCCATAATTCATTAAATTTTAAAATTACAATGCATATTATTTTATTCATGAAGAAATATTTGAATTTAAGAATTATAGATTTGATACAAACTTATGAAAAAGCAAACAATGAAAAAAATATTCTATTAAATCGTGATACATACATTTACATGGAAGAAAAAAATAACAAAAAAGGAAGTAGATTGAAAGAATTCCAAAAAAAAAAAGGCCTTTAAAGAAAAAGGAAATTTAAAAGAAGGATAAGAAAAAAAAAGATAAAAGGGCAAGAGAGGAAGAGGTAGACCAATTAAATAAAACAACTACGAGAGCGAGAAAAATAGAAAATATCAGTTCTTAACTCCCTCTTAATTGCAACTTAAGGATAAGGTTAATATTATTCATATATATTATGCATTTACATAAAAATTATTTTTTAATTTTTATTTTCTAAAGCATAAGTGATCTCTATCTACTTATGAGTTATACAACTTATGATTTACTATATTGTGTTAATAGGCCATTAATAAGAAGTATATTTTAAAAAAGGATTATATGGCTCATACATGTAGAGTTTATGATATTGATATATTGTTGATTATTTATTGACTAATGAGATACTCCATTAAAACAATCCCAAAAACTTTGAAATTATTATCCTTATACTCATGTTGTTGAAATCAAAGTTACCTGGTGGAATTTGGATAACACATGCTTGAGCTCATATGAAAAATGAGATGGCGAGATGATTTGATGTTTGATTCCTTAATTCTTATTAGGAGACTACTACATATGGAAGTTCAATGAGAGTAGAATAGATGCTTAAATCTAGAGAGATATAGAGATGGGGAGCTTTAAATTAAAGGCTCGTTTAGGATTGCATGTCCTAGATTACAAAAAATTGCCCATTTTCAAAAATGATGTAACCCACACCTCACACTTAGACTTCAATTTATTGGAAATGATCAATTTTGACGGTACATAATAGGCTATATTTGAATCATATCGAGAAGGTATTTGAATAGCTATGTGTAGCTTTTCATGCATTAGACATAAAATCGATCTTTTATAACATTTATATAATTGATAGACGACTGCAAAGTACTAACACCTAGTCGTCTATCAAGTATACCAATTAATTTCTATAAATTGAACACTTTTAACTTATTTCTTAAGTACATTGTACACCCACAAAGTACAACGAAGCAAGTATTGCTTCTAATGAGCAGTCTTCTTAAGATTGATTTGCTATTTTCAACTAATTAAATGATAATCTCTTTAAATGACTTACCTCATGTCCTCTAAAATTATTTTAATAACCCGCTATGGATAACTTATGGATTTATGATGATTCAAACAGGTTTAACTATTACAACTTAAGAAAACTTGTTCTTGGACCATCCAGTTTGACCATGTTTTACTTTCATTCACTTAGTTCAGGTGAATATGATTTAGTAGTTTGTGTGTTCGTATGTGTGTTTGCGTGTGTGTAACAATTTGTTTGTTCTAGTTGCCTAATTTTTTTTTTGTTTTATATTGAAATATATTATAAACTTGTATGTTTGAGAAGACCTTTTATTCCCTAATTTATGAACAAGTTGCTTCTTCTTTATGCCTTCGAATAAATCTCTTTAATCTCAAATTATTCATGGGTATACATGCACATAAGTTTATTTCATGGTAAAACTTATAACACTTCTAATAGCATTCATAAAATATTACATAAGTAATTGCTTTTTAATTAATTATCTAGAACATAGTTGTCCCCCAATTAACAACTTTTGATTAAACCCTCCCTTGTTTCTCAATTATATTTTTTTTTCTTAATTCATTGGCCTTCAATTAATTAAATACCTAGTTAATATCCCATTGATATTATTTAACACATGATTAGTTGTTGATTCCCAAGGGGATGGAGCATTGGTCGGATGAGAGGAATAAAGGAAAAAGAGATTAGAGAGCAGTATACAACAACATCAATTATTTTGGAATAGATTCAATAACCATTCCTAAAGTAATGAACCCCTTTTCTATTGATTATAGGAGATGTCTAGTAAATTACATTTTTGGCCCTTATTGAATAAAAACATTATAAGTGATTAATGAAACATTACACCTAACTGATCCTGATATCTTTTGACCTTAGTAACCGCTGTTGGCGTTGTTACGTACTCATAACTGATATTGGTTTTATTTTGTATTTGTTATTGTACAACTTTATTCGTCTGATCTTCGTTCGGTCAGTTGAAGGTTCTTTCGTTGGTCGATATATTTTCGGTTGGATTTCCTAAGGAAATCCTTCATTGAGACCCCCTTATCCTTAGAAAAGGTTTATTCTAACAGACATAAGGTGCGCCACTGTAATATGATGAGTAGCCATCCTTCGACAAGGAGACTTCATAGAAGGTTGAAATGTTCCATTGGGCGACGTTGATCTTCTCAACGAGTGTCCGAGAATCGGTTGAGGGAAATGATTTCATACAGCTATTCCCTGGTTTAGGTGTTCAATGTTCTTTAACTCGGATATACTTTTCTTCGGTAGGCCCATGTTCCGATTGAATGAAATGATGCTTGATGGCTTGATCTTTACACTATGATGATGCAGTCCTTTCGCATTTTCTTTATGTGATTCCTCAGTTGAATTTTCTCATGTTTTGTGCAGTGTGATTTTCGATATACATTAGTGATTAAATTTATCATTTTGTTAAAACAGCTATTTGATAACTTTCAATTACTACAGCCACATTAATTCAGTGATTGATAAAAAGTAACTAATGGATTAACTTATTATTAATTATAAATACAATAATAAATATCTAATCACTGTTAACAAACCCTTAATTATACGAAGTCAAACCTTAATTTATTTATTAATTACTTATATGACTTATTAATGATGCATTTTATTAGTCTAAAAATCGTTTATTCATTCTAAGTTTATCCTCCTATCAAATCAAACAAAAGTCTAATGCTTTAATACTCTCACACGTTTATGTCAGTTTTTGTAAGAACTTAAACCGCTTATAAAATTCATTGGCATTAAAAAAAAAAAAAAAAAAAAACTTATTTATATTTTAATTTGTTTTAAATAAAAGTTTTGTAGTCATATAAAAATATGATAAAAATATCTACAAAATTAAATTATAAATAGTGCACTGAAAACTGATAATAATTTTACAAAAATTATAAATAATATAATAGTTAAGTCCTTAATTTAATCATAATTTCATCACAATTTGAAGATAATTTCATGGTGAGATCAAATAGAATATGATTATAAGCTTAGATGATTCTACCATATGGCACTTAATTAAGCATTTCAGACCGTCTACAATCATGCATTCAAATAAATGAATAAATATATCGACGCAAAATAAAGGCTTCATTTTAGAAGGCGGCAGAGTTTCGCTCAGTCGGAGGGAACGCCGACGTCTGGTAATTTTTTTCGTTTGGTGAAGCAACGGTAGACAAACGTCTTCCGAAGTTCTTTCTAGAGAATGACAAATTTTCACCGTTTCAGATCGCAGCTAGTCTCCTCCGGTTCAATTAAGGCAGCTTTTAAATGAAGCTACTTCAAACGAAGCCAAAATTACATCTGATTTATCGTCGCAGCATTATACAGTCAACAACCAGCCAAAAATACTAATTATATAAAAAAAAATAGAAATTTGGAAGAAGAACAATACTTTCTGCTAATAAATATTTGAATGTTTACAAATTCAAAAATAAAATAAAATAATGCATAATTCCAATTTGGTTGGAGCTGAAGAGAAACTTATGGGATGGTTTAAAGCAGGTCGATCAGCAGCACAAATAATTTTAATTTACCGGTCAAACTTATATCATTTTATTTTTTATTTTTTGTTTTTATTTAATCAAACTTATTGGCTTATGTTGAACTCAATTAGCAAGCTCAGCTATGCACACAAGTGCATTTACTATTCAAAATTCAAGAAAGGAAGATTTACATATGTACCGCTCAAATCCTATGTATTTACATATGTACCAACTTCTACATGTGTTAAGTCTGTCTAAGTAGTTATAGATATTGAGCGTAAAGAGTTAAGTTTAGTCTCGTCTCAAGGAAAATGGGAATTATCTAATTTAATGACATCATCAGAGACACCATCATACGTAAACGTAGCACTAAGTTTTAAGAAAACTCATTATGTGAAGGTTTGGGTCTTCTACTATTTTGAATCATTTGAATGATGAAAAGTTAAGTTCGAAATTTTGGGCACTTATGATAAATCTAATGATACTATGAGGAATATTTAACATAATTATGATAGTGAACAACAAGATAACTTGGAGAAATTAACACAACATGTAATTTTTGCAAAGGTGTGGAGTTGTCATAATGAGAGTTGCGGTGCTAACCAAAGGCACTACGGTGCTTGCTACATTACAAGGGTTCTTACATAAAATGTTAAATGCAAATTGCACATAAATACACGATGCAAAATGAGCTAAAAACACGATGATGCATACTTTGCATCGTGTATTTATGACACGAGCAAATAGATGCACTACTACCATACTATATTGAGTTCATGATATTCAAAATTAGCCAAATATATCTGCTTTTTTTAATTTATTTTGGAGAATGTGCTTGAAATTTATGTTTAACCAATTAAGATTTTTGTATTCAACATAATGAGATGATTGCTGAGAATCAAGTTTAATAAAAAAAAAATCAATTTAACATCAATTTATACAAACATTGCTAAATATTTTTTAATGTTTGAATGACTATATATCATATGAGCCAAAAGATTGAGGTCATTTTGTTAGATTTCTAACATAGAGTTAACTAGGAAAAATAGGAATGTGATGGAACCTATCCAGAACATGTACTCCAACATATTTTGAACATAGTTTGAAAACATGTTCGAGATATGTTCATAGATGGTTCATTTTATATTTTAACACATTATCTTTCAAACCGTGCTTATATCCTAAAGCAAATATTAACATCCTTGTATTGTATGAGGAAGAATGAAAAGAAGACAAATATGTTAGCCAGACATTTACTAATAAATAGAGCAAATAATTATTGGTTTAAAGATGATTTTCTTTCAAAGTTCTCGTAAATTGTATATATAAAGTTATACAATATTAGGATCTCATGCTCCGCTTCATCCTCCGCTTATGCACTTGAGCGCCTCTTTGAGAATAAAAAAAGAAACTAAAGGGATATTATATTTATATCTGTAAGATGTTTATGGAACTTGTGTTAGACAATCAAATAAGTTTAAGATCAAAAGCAATTCAACACATTAAGGGTCTGTTTGGGGCAGCTGCAGCTTAATCCTTAGACGTCAGATAAAAATATCATTGGCAAATTCAATCATGGCTTATTCAGTATACAATTAAGAAGAAGTCATGTGATTTGCACACTAATTTTAAGCCGACAATGATTATTTAAGATGTATTGATGGAATACGATTATAATATATCAAAATATAAATAATATAAATAATATGATTATAAACTTATATGTTTCTGAAACATATGCTCACAAACATGTCTGAATATATCTTCAATGCTCTATTTAAATAAATAAATAAGCCAACAAAACATAGTAAAGACAAGATATAAGCATAGCCTGACAATTTATCACCTCAACGTCGTTTCTTATATATATTTATATATTAGAAGATTAAAAGAGAAAATCGAATGAAAATAAACTCTTAACAGTTCTCTGCTGATGAATAACTAGTGTACAGTTCCCATTTGGTTAGAGCTGAAGAGAAACTTATGAGAGATGGTTTGGAGTTATATTTATCTTTATTTAATCAAGCATATCATTGGCTTATATTGGACTAACTCGCCTGAGAAAATCTAATCAGAATGAAGTAATTAAAATGGCATCGTGGCTCGCTGTATTTGATTTCGAGCTAGTTTAGCTTGATCCGACTTGAAGTCGAAATAATCTGGCTTGAATTCAGTGATTTGCTACTAGTTTAGCTCGGAATTCGATTGAGTCGGATTAAAATTAATGAATCGAACTAATTTTCAAACGAGCTAAAAGATTATACATTATATAAAATTTTCTTTAATATTCTATATATAATAACTTGAATAAATAATAAAAAAAAATTAGGCCTATCTCAAGCGAGTTCGTGCTGAGCCGTGTATAGCTCAAAATAAATTTGATCCATGATTTCAACTCATACTTAAACTTACTTATTTCAATTGATTATTTTATTTTTTAGCTAAATTCTTAGCCCTACCGAATGAGTATCCAAAAATACCAACAAACTGATAAAGTATGATGTGATCTTTGGATGTATTTATATATATACCTCATTTTGGCAAACTTGTTTCATTAAACAGGCCATCACACCAAGTCTGATTATGACTCATTGGGTTGCTTGCGAATAAAATATATTTCTTAAAGATAAAAAAAATAATTTAAATTATTTCAAAGGTGAAAATAACTATAACATCTAAAGAACTTTAGAAAGTTTATGGTATTTGAAATAAATGTTAGTGCCTGATTATATCAAAACCCAAATAAATTTAACAAATTTAATATGTTTAATTCAAAGGGGCATTTACATACATACCATTCATTTCTTAGATATTTACATATCTAACACCTAACTTTCAAATTTTGAAAATCAGAACTAAATGTTTACTCATATTTCTCTCTTTAAGAGGAGACTCAGCAATCCATCATGGCACGAGCAAATACATGGATATAATAATTTAGTTTTTTAAGTAAATTGATAGATATGCAAATGAGGAAAAATGGGGGATAATGAGTCGAGCATTTTATAAATTTATGTATAGGAAGATGTTCTTATGAGTTAAAATATGAGATTAGAGTCCATGACATGAGTTCTTTCTGCCTTGCGAACAATGTTGTCGATGTAGCAAGACAACCAGAAAACAAAGTTGCAAGACAATGTTACACATCCTAGAAAGACAACAAAAGCAGCTTGAGAATTCCATACTATCATTCAGTGTAAACGCCCAAATAGCTGTGAGACTTAGTCCATGAGAAATTAGCTTGCTTCAACGTATCTTGAGTTAAATGACAAACTTGTCAGGATCACAAACAAAAACTAGGACCACAAATTCTGTGTGCAGCCAAATGCGGCCTATGACCAAGTCCAAGTTTTGAAGCCAAGTAATGTTCCAAGATTGCATGACCAAGTCCAGGTTTTGGAACTGGATAGCATTCCAAAACAACCGACTCATCGAGTTCCCAGGCTGAGTTGACCTATCGAGCTAACAAATTAATAAAGATAAGCAATCAAATACTAGTTGTCGAGTATGATTTGAGGATGAGAAGTAAGACAACTCACAAAGTAGAGGAGATAGCCCACCGGTACATCTTCTATTAGTTCAATCAAGGAGTTATGCTCAATAGCTTGTCAGTGAGCATGAAACTCGATTGAAAATTGCTAAATTGACTAAGCTCGCCTTATTGTCCAGGAGAACGATTCATTTGAGAAAAATATCATGCTTTGAAGATGAATTGATAAGTGTTGAATTATCTCAAAAGCGGAGTAAGCCGGCAAAGATGTGACTTGATGAGTGTTATGAAGAGCAAATTTTGGAATACAATGCTGCCAGAGATAATACTAATTATAATGTTAAACTCACAAAAAAAATGACAAAAAAGGATACATACAAAATCTTTTAGAAACTATATGTCATGAATAGTCATTTTTTAAAGGATGAATGACTCCTTTATAAATAAAGGAATATCACTACAAAAAATGGATTGATTCCCAAACATTGTGTAAGACTCTTTTCAGTCTTCTTTATGCGTGCTAGCAAATTTGCGCTCTAGAGTAATGAATTATCGTCTTAGTGTTGCACGAGATTTTAGTACGCACTCGGATAAAAGAAAACAATAAGGAGTGACATAATAAGTTTTTACGTGGAAAAACCGTAAAGGGAAAAAACCACGAGACCCAACACAACTAAAAAATTTACTATAAACTAGATATTATATGTACAGTCTCTCGTCCTACAGTCAGGAAAGGGTTGAACACTCTTCAGAGTTACAACATCGTTGCACGATTAACTTGTTGTGAGAAGTGGGTGGAGACCGATGGCGATCGGTGGAGGCCGGCATGTGGTGGTCGACGGCGATCATCAGTGGTTAACAGCAGTCGTCGGTGGTCAACAGTAATCGACAGCGGTCTGCGGTGGCCGACGATGAATGGAGTGATGTTGGACTTCAACTCTTTAAGACTTCAAGCTTTTGTTCAGACTTCAAGCTCTCCTTCCCCACGTGAGAGGGATGCGACTCTATTTATAGTGTTCTTAGTGCAAATAATGCATGAACATGAATCGCTTTGATCAAATAATCCGGAGAGCTTTCTGCGTTTGATGGACATTTGAGTGCCTTAACCATATTGAAATTGAGCAATTTTAGGCTCATTAGATTCGTCTTGTTGAGACGCTTGATTCGACTATAGGTTTGTTAGATTTGACATTCGTTTGACCTTCTAAATATGTCTGAAAAACTTCCAAGGGTGATCTAATGACTCGGTTTGAGCTTGACTTGACTCAAATTTGACTAATTTTGATATCATTGGATTTGTCTCATCCAGCCTGTCCGTTTGATTATAAGTTTGTTGAAATCAAAACTCTGAATAACCTTTTATCAAGATTTGAATATTTCTTACTCAAATAATTATCTCGAGATCCGTGTAATGTTTCTAAATTTATGTCTAATGATGAGAATTTGTTGATAGCGTATAATTTTATTTCCACAAGAATAAATATTTTTCTCTCATCTAGCTCATTACCATCTTTGGTTCAACTTTTTCATGGAGGTGCCAGTCCATGGACAATTCACAATCCAACACTTTCCACCAGCATGAATTTACAAGGTATAAAATCGCAAGGACTACCCACTCGGCAGAGCCTATTCAACCTCAAAGAAATTAGGCCTAATCACTCAAGCTCAACTCGCTCGCACAATACTCAACCAAGCAACAAATACACTCCAAACAAAACTGAGAACTCTCCAAACAAACATAAAAGATTCCACTCAAAGACAAAATTCTCGCTAATTGATGGCATGCAATTGGCCATAATCATTGTGAAGAACCAAAGTGACACACAATAAAGTTCTGTAATTTTACTCATAAAATAGATTTGAATACAACATCCAATAACCAATGAAAACAAATCTGCACAACCATGACATATGATTAAATTGATATATTCAATTCAAGTTAAGAAGAAAGTATAAACAAATCGTACTGGCAACTGACTATAGACAAATTCTGCCAGTTTTCTCTCTCAACAATAAAAGCTGGTTTATACACCTTACAAATAAAGTCAGAAAATAACATGAAAATCCAGGCGGGAGCAGAAAATTAGCTCAGCAACAGCTGCAATGCTATCAGAACAAGAAAGAAGCAGGATGCTCTCTTCCAGCTATCAGAAAACAAACTTATTTCTGATAAATAATTTTCTGAACCAGGTCATCCATTCAACTCTGAAGTCAAATAGCTCCACAGCCTTCATTGCAATCCTCTCAATCCAGAGTTTCTGGAATGATTGAATAGCTCCTCAGAAGCAAGAATTCAGAATTCGCACTCGGGCTTGATTCAGATGATCCCATTATCAACATTATCTATCCGACAAATAGAAATAACCAAATTTGATTCAGATAAATTGCCGCAGTTGAATTATCATAACACTAATATCATCCATTGATCCTCGAGAAATTGATAAGTTCACTAGCTTCTTGCAAGCAGAGAGTGGAGCAGGTTTCTGAGGATCCACACACAGCGGGCGAGCTATGTCAATAGCTTCCTGATTGCTAACCTGAAAGATTAATCGGAGTTTAGTTAGTAAATCCCAATTCTCTCAGCCAATGAAGAAAAGTAATTTTGATATAGTTGAAATGATGAAGAATAGCTTCACCTTTTCCCAAAGTCCATCAGAAGCTAGAATTAAGAATTCACAGTCAGGTTGAATCTTTATAACCCTAGTTTCAGGTTCTGATATAACCCATTGCTTGAGATGAGAATCTCCAATTCCTCTAGAAACAGCCAAGGAACCCTGCAATCTCCAAACACTTCTAGAACAATCTATGTAACCACCCTGCAAACCAAATCAAAATATAATAAGAATCTGTATCGCTAAATTTCTTTAACAATTTGCTGCTATAAAGAGTTTGCAAATGTACAATATGAAAATTGAACTTACGAGGCTTTCAATTCTGTCTTTCTCATCCGGTCTTGAGGGCCGGTGGTCCGAAGTGAGAGCCTCGGCAGCACCGGAGACACTCATGACGGCGCGGCAATCACCCGCATTAGAAACAATGAGATCCCCTTTCCTCACTAAGGCCGTAACACAGCAAGTCCCTCCCCTCGATTCTTCCTTCAAGAATTCCGCATCGGTCTTCAAATACGCATTCTTAATCTCTTCTTCTATCCTAATCCCCTTTTCCTCTCCTCCGCCGTTCATCACCTCCTCCATTATACGCTTCCCAATGCTCTCCGAAACAAATTGGGATGCCTTCGAACCTCCATGGCCATCAAAAACACCAAAAAACGCCTGCAAATACCAAAACTCCATCAATCAATCTAAACCATCAAACAATTCCAGAAATTGTTACTTTTACCAAATTTGATTAAAAATCAATTACCATTTGAGGATCTCCGTGGAGATCAATGGCTGCGCTATAGCGATCCTCCATCTCAACCCTTTTCCTCCCTCTCTTGCAATAAACCGAATACAGCGCACTCCCCTCCTCCATCTCCCGCAGGCTATCCGATCCCAACGGCGGCTCTATAGCTTCTAATCCGATCATGGGGATATTGATACGAGCGGGCCTCTTCCTCTTCAAAAGAGAAACGGAGGGCGATGGGCTGGTGGCCGCCTTCGGCGAGAGATGGTGGTGGGTGAGGCCGAAAGCTAAGGTCTCCGGCGAGGGAAAAAGGCTGAGAGGTATTCTCTGCGGTGAGAACACCGGCGAGCTCGCGACAGCAACCGAGCAAGACATTCTCTGCTTCACCTCTTCAAACGCTCTTGGTCTTCACTGCTCAATGGCTGAAAAGCCTTAACGCAACCCTTTTATAGCAAAGAAGGTTGTTTCCAATGTCCCTCGGAACTTCTTTATAATGCTACACCAAGCAGTCAAAAGTTCATTAACAATATTTTTGTGCACTTGCAATTAATTCATTTGATTATAATTAAATTCAATTTTATTATATTTTACTTGAAAATATTTTAATTATTTTATGTATGCATAAAAATATGTATATAGTAAGTTTTAAATATTTTTTCTTGATAAATTAAAGAATGTAATAAATGTTAAATTTCTTAGAATCTCTTATTATTGTGTGAACTACGATAACAAAGTATATTAGTGTGAGCAGCATACCTGAAGGGTCAAAAGCTATGTGACGTGCGCCTTTGATAGGAGTGGAGTTCCTGTGTGAAGTTGTCCTCGGTCAACACAACGGACGGCCTAGGACGGATGATTTGCTGAGTGTCTAAACACGAAACAGGGTTAATAGCGTGTTGTAATTCTGACGGGGAAACTTCACGGGTACGTTGTGGCTGTTGAATGGCGAATCTTGCTGTTTTGTGCTATGAAGCGGCGCAATATGAGACATTCTTTAGTGCGTGGACGGCCGGCTAAAACAGGGTCAAACAAAAAAAAAAAAAAAAAGAAAAACCCAGAAACGCCGTTCATATGCCACGTGGTAATTTGACACGTGGATGGCTGTGGCAGCGTGGGCTTGTTTTTTTTGGTTCGATTGGCGATTTTTGGAAGTAGCCCGGACCTTTATTTTTCAGCGTATTGGGGACTAAAATAGCACCAAAAAAAAGGAAGAATAAAAGAAAAAGTGCATGGGCAGAACGTTTAATTATGCTCCGAATTATAAAAATACTGAAATTTTAGTCAGCTCAATTCAAAATTTGTTTACTTTAATTTAAATATAAATGTCTTAAATTAATTGGATGAATTATGCACGTGTTTTTTTTATGTATAGGACTTGTATTGAAACCAACTCATACGCACATATAGAATTGACAATAGCTTGGCATAAATCTGAACATTTCTTAGTAATTTTGAGCTTAAGTGGAATTATGTTTTAAAGATTTTTAATTATGAATTTCATGTGGCAGGTAAGATTAAAAGGAGTCATCTAACATGATTTGGTCACATTAAACACTGATCATCTGATGATCTGATTAGGAGAATAGATGTTTTAAATTTAACTTATGTTAAGAAAGGTAGAGATAAATATAAAGAAACGACTCGTTGCATAATAAATTAACTTATTAGAATTAAAAGAAAATATTAATGCATACCAAGATAATGGAGGAAAAATGTTCATGTAGTCGATGCCACTTAAATACTTATTGTTATTGTTGTATGTTTGATTTATTTGTATTATTGATCTTATTATTACTATTTTAAAAATAGAAGTGATAATACTAATTACAGTTTAATTTTTAAATTTTTTAGAAATAATACCAACCTTTCATATGTTCCAAGATGGCTGAATTACAAAACTTATATATATATGTATATATATATATATATATGTATATATGTGTATGTATGTGGCCCCCAATCATTCTCATGTTTCTAACTACTCGATCCCGCACTGCAAAGTAAATGCACTCAGGCGAGATCGAACTTGTGACCGCAAGAGACTTACGCAAAGTTGCACTACCAAAACGTAACGGCGAGCGGCACAACTTATACCTTAGTGTTCTACTAGGTTTAGCTTTGCTTATATGTCTTGATCATGTTAATGCTTTGATTAAATATTCATTTAAATCACAATGGTTTTTTTCTATCAGAGAACATGTACGATGTGTACATTGAGCAATCTCACTCTGGGGACACATTATAATAATTTGTCTTAATTTAGTGAGCATCTGCCATAAATCAATCCAGTGCATTGCACTCTATTTAGTTTTAAAAGCCACAAGTTGCGTTCTACTCTATCGTAACTTGCACCATCACAAACCTCATAATTGAATTCCACGAATTGTTTAATATTCATCATCACAAATGACAACATACACAACGAGTGGAATATCATATTCCAAACTTTTTATGTGAAGTCATTTGAATGAACATATTTTATTTGAAACTTTGGTCACATATGTAAAACAAAAATATGTCAGACTGAATCTCTTGGAGGGATGACCCACGGTCTGGAAGATTGATGCCGCAGTCGGTACATCTGAAATATGGACGACCTACAAACTGGATTATTGGTAGCTAGGACGACCTGCAGCCTGGATTATTTACTGTCGGAACGACCCGCAATCGGGAAGACCAGCAGTCGGGATGATCCACAACTTTGACGACCCACAAGTAGGAGACTTGCAGGCCAGATACAACCTGCAACCTGGAAGACCCGCGGGCCAGACCACCCACAATCTAAACAACCTGAAGCCGGGACGACCTGCAGCCTGGGCTAAACAACCTGAAGTTGGGACGACCTGCATCATGGACGACTTACAGCCGTGACAGCCAATAGCCTAATAGCTTGGATGATCGATCAATCCCAGATAATCGATCTGGCTTGGATGGCCGACCCACCAAGCTTACATTGCCGACCCGAAGCCAATTAAGCTTAGCCGGCCAAGCTAGAAAGCACCTGGAAAACAAGCTCATACTTGTAAAATATTAGAAATATCTCTATAACTCCCTCATTAAAGCAGAGGACAAACATGTAACTTCACATATTGTACCATCTCAAAGTCCTTTACTAAATTTATTTTCCATGCCATCATCACATATTTCGCCACACACGTCAATCATGATTAAATAATATCATCGAACTAATTGAAACAACAAGAAATATTTTTTTCAAATTAGCTCACGTCATCTCATACAATAATTTAAGTTCTGCGTACACACCGTGATGGCTCAATCCATCATTAGTCATCTCATATGACTTCAAATCAAGAAACACCACCCCAAATCTTTGATCTTATGTCGACCTTTTCGTGTTACTCTTAATCCTTATCTTTTGTGTCACACATGCCCTGTCTCACGTACTCTCCACCTACATCAATCCAAATCACGTCAAGCTCCCATGCATTTCACCATCGCCTTGTCTAGTCGCCACTGACTTTCCATCTCCATTTTCTTCCAATATTTCTGCCACCTATACTTTTTCACTTGTTCTCTTTTGTGATGCCACTAACCCTTCTTTGCTCGTAAGCCATCACAATAACTAAACTTCTTCATTTCTACAACACCCTTTACATGCTTCTCCTGACCAAATCTTCACCAGAGTTCATCCTTTGTGACACTATGATTTTAGAGTACACGAAAAATTAATTGCCCTATAGATGAAATTATGGAGCTCTTCAAGGAGATAGTCACAAATAAAATCAAACCCGATTTAATCATGTTTTGATTGATGAATCTAGCTTGTGTCCAAACATTATTGATATATAAACAAAATGTGGAAGTGTGATTCCTGCTCATAAAATTTTTTATGGTATATCTTCGATGGAAGCCATTGATCCCTTGCATGAGATAATTCAATCTTTTTTATACCAAATGATGTCACATTTGTTGGGTTACTTGCTAATATAAAGAGTCACGTTGAATTTTTTTTTCACATTACAGTTAAGCAGCATCAATTTTTTTCTCAAAAGATAATTCATAGAAGTTTTGAATTTTGTAAGCAATTCATGATCTATTATTTCCTCAGCTCTTGCTTGTTGATATTGTCAATCCTACCTTGCATTCTTTCTATTTCTTGCTCAACCATATTGGCCATGTCGTCATGTTAAAGGGGCGTGTAATGATATGATACTATGAGATGATTTGCTATTGTATTAGGTTAACATGAAAAGTTAATTATTGAATATTTAAGATAATGAATTAACAACTATTGTACATTTATAAATAACTTTTATTTGGATGTACCGAAGAAAATGAAAAAAAAGATGTCAGTCTCCTCTGATCTGTGTTCTTCATCTTTCCCTTCCAATATATGGAGTTTTCTGCACCCTTAATTTATCGTTTAGCTTGATCGTATTAATGAGATTGTTTAAGTATACTATCCTTTGATTGTGTTTGAAAAATTCAACATAGCATCATTCCAATTTTCATAGATGTTGCACAACACATAAGAAATTTTATAGAAGTGATCGTAAATAGTTGAAGCTATAAGAACATAGCTTCAAAAACCTTGGTGAATACTCTCAAATTACCTATTGAAATCATCCTCCCACCTCTACAAGATTAAATTGATAATAATAAAAAAAAACCGCAACTTATTATTTGATAAGTTATGTTGGATGTTGTTCTCTATTTGATAAGACTTAGGTGCAGTTATCAAATAAGCATGAAGATATAGTTAATCAATCAAGAAAATTATCATAAAATATCAATTCTCTATCCTTCACCTAAAAGACATATTTTTAATAGATGGTTCACATATTTGTTGACCTCAATGTCTATTCATAATTCTAATCAAGCGGGGAGGAAAAAACTGTAGACGTTAGATGCAATGTTGCATAGTTCAGGTTCAAACTATCTTAGCCTTGGCTCACACATTGCATGATGAAAAAGATATAAAATTTACTCAAAAGCTATACAACCGAATTTTCATATGCTTGTAGAATGAAATGTACATGCTTATGCATCCGGAGAATCAAAATTATCAAGAAGATACTCCCTTGATTGATTGATTGATCGTGAAAAAAAGATGTCGAACGATAAACACAAAAAAAGTGTGCAAATTAGTGTATTATAAAAGGTGAATTTGACTAAGACAAATGCTTGACCCTACAATTTTGATGTATATCATGGAGAGATTGATGACTTATGTTTGTCCATTTATTTAAAAATGGTATGCACTACAAAGTACCAACATAGTGTCAAATTTATTCAATACTCGCCAAAAATGATTCACAAACTTAATATCATGGTGCAAAGTGATGGATTTGGATTTACATGTAGTCGAATGTCCGCTTCATAAAAAAAATTAGCCATGTTGCTAGGAGTAAATGAGCTAATTTTTAAACTATTAGAACTTGAAACATTTTCAGTACTCCAATATGGCTATTTAATTTTTTTAAAAATAGCACTTCTTTTGGCTTGTCCCTATCAATAAGGCTAATTTATTTTTTCAAGGGGTCTTTCGATTGCATAAACTTGACCCTAACTTGGCTCTTAGGAGTGCATATCATCCTTAAATAAATGGACGAGCAAAAGTTGCCAATCTCAAATTGGACTCCATGATACAACACAATGCCGGCCAAGGGGTGTTAAATACATAAAAATTATATAGTATGTATGTAAATCTTCCAAATGAAAGTTATGCAAAAATTAACAGCTAAAATGAATTGAATGTTTGCAAAGGAAAAAAAAAATTAATTAATTATATTTTCCTATTATAGCAGATTTTCTGTAACTTCAAAACATGACATGAATCGCTAAAGTGTCTGCATATGCTGGCATGTAGTGATATTGCACCACAATATCATCTTAATAACATCAAATAACACCAAATTTGCGCCTATACATGCATAACTTATCTGCACGTAATATATATTTTTTAAAAATGAAACCACTAACTTCCACTATACCTCACAAATACGCATACAAAATTTGGTTCCATGTATCCGGAACTCCCGGTAAACACCAGTGAATACAGTCCACATATCTATCTGAAACAACCTGCTCTTCTGCTGTTATATTCCCAGCTTGTGGCTCAGTATAAACTGATACATGACCATCTTTTCTATACTGGGAAAGCTGTGTTATATTGATGAAGGTTACAGGGACTTTCATCCTCCCAACTATGCCGGAAACCACCTCCATCATCCTTTTATCGGCGCCGCTTCCCCAGTATCCTGGCCGCATCACCGGTCTCCTTTCGTCATGGCAGTGAGTCCCGTTCTCCTGATTCCAATCTGCGCTCCTGAGTTTTAATTAGACAAATGCGTTAGGTTTCAGAGATTGTGTTTTTGACTGTGTTAACGTTTTCTCATGTATCTTGCAAAATGGGACATGTAGTTCTTTAAAATCTTGAAATTAGCAGCAATTTTAAAAGCTCTGTCAAAGACATCACCGTTAAAAAAATTTTCCACGTGCTGCTACTTAGTCATTGCAGCACTAACAATTAATAGCAGTTAAAACCGATATAATGAAAATAACAGTAGACATCATTGCTAAAAACCATCACCAATACTGTTAAAACTTCTACTGGAAGTTTTTGCTGCGCAAACAATTGTAGTGGTGAAAATAGTATAGATTTTTACTGCTGCTATAGTCTGTATAAAGTATTGCGTAAACTTCTTTTTCATTTGTGATTTTATAGCCACAGTAAAATGATGTAGAAATCTATTATTAGATCATTTGTATAAACTTATCATGTGTTTTGGAGAGTTATTGGTTTTTGGAAGTCTTGCAAGCACACCACTCAAATCTTATCTATTTAACTAGACTAAATTTTTATCTATATGTCATCTTACTTATGCATGAAAATGTGCATTTATCTTTTAAGATGTTTAAGTAGTGATATTTTTTATTTAATAAGAAACATCTTGAAAGTATAAATGTAAATAGCAAAGTCTAGGTGTTAGATTTATGTAAATACATAAGAGTGTGCTCTCTCGCTCTATTTTTTGCCTCATTCTTCTTGTTTGTATGTATGTGTGTGTGTGAGTGTTGTTGGTTTTCAAAACCAAACCTGAGACGCCAACAAAAATGGAGGAATTTTATTTAGTAGTTCACACCCTCTACATTTTCTGGTTTAATTTATAAGCAAATACATCACATTTTTCTGAAAATAAAACTAACTAACCACTCAACGGTTTTCCTAACCACCTAACCACAAAACGGTTTTCAAAACTTCCTAATCCACATGAAAAATGTGCAAAAATACATAAACAATTTCTAGAGACAACTAGATTAACACAACAAACACTGGAGTCATTCTGTTGACGAACTAGTTACACTATTTACAGATCACGATGCCCTAAAATTTCTCAATAGCCAGAACAAACTAAAGGGACAACAAGCCGCCTAGATGGAATTTCTAGCTTTATTCCAGTTTAGACTAAACACAAGGCAAGAAACCAGAACTGAGTAGCGAATGCACTGAGTCGTCGACACTTATTAATCACATCCATGCATGCTTGAGTTGTGGGCTTTGAGGTCATGAAAGATCTATATGAAACAGATGAAGATTTCAAAAACATATGGGAGCAATGTCAAGAGAAGCCAACAGGGTAACATTGCCGCACAGATGGCTACTAATTCCACCAGAGACAGTTGTGAATTCCCCGGTGTTCGCTAAGACG
>NW_018164951.1:2057260-2064210 GCF_001263595.1 Phalaenopsis equestris | reverse complement strand
ACAAGGTTTGCTTTTTCTCTTCGGTTTGGTTTGGGACACTCTTTTGCAAAATGACCATATTCATTACAATTGAAACACTTAACCTTGGATTTGTCGAAGTTACGTGGCTTTCGGTCTTCACCTCGACCTCCACCATATCCACGCCCACGACCACGTCCTCTCCCGTGACGTCCTCCTTTTTTGTTGCTGTTGGAACCTTCATCTTTCTTTGCCTTTGAGATTCTTGCCTCCCACTCGGCCTGGGTAAGGAGTAACTGTTCTCCACTACCCTTTGAGTGCAGTCGCCCTTTAAGCCCTTCCTCGAAGGTCTTGAGACGACCTATCGCCTCGGATACCGACATCTTCTCAATATCGCCAAATTGTTTGATTGTTCCAATAATTTGGAGAAATCTATCTGGAACTGCACTGAACAATTTTTCAACAACTTCACTGTCGTCGAACTTCGTGCCCAGTGAGCGGATCTCACCCACCAGCGTGGTAAGCTTCATGGAAAATTCGTTTATTGTCTCTGAATCCTCCATGTGTAACTTGTTCAGTTGTCGTTTCAGAACCTGTACGCGTGCCTTCTTAACGCGATCTTCGCCGACTCGCATCTCCCTGAGTGCGTCCCAAGCCTCCTTTGCCGTCTTTTTCTCCGCGATTACCATCATCACGTCATCCGGCACGGCTTGAGAAATGGCTACCATGGCGCCTTGATCTTTATCATCGTCTTTTTCTTCACCTTCAATCACTGACCATACTCCTAGTGAACGCAAGATTATCTTCATCTTGACAGCCCATATGCTGTAGTTCGTTTCACTTAACGTTGGAAATTGGATCGGGATTGAGGCTCCTCTTGCCGTCGGTTTGATGACAGCAAGTGACTTAGATGAATCTCCATCATTTCCGGCCATTTCTTTGACACCTTCGCTCTGATACCAAATGTTGGTTTTCAAAACCAAACCTGAGACGCCAACAAAAATGGAGGAATTTTATTTAGTAGTTCACACCCTCTACATTTTCTGGTTTAATTTATAAGCAAATACATCACATTTTTCTGAAAATAAAACTAACTAACCACTCAACGGTTTTCCTAACCACCTAACCACAAAACGGTTTTCAAAACTTCCTAATCCACATGAAAAATGTGCAAAAATACATAAACAATTTCTAGAGACAACTAGATTAACACAACAAGTGTGTCGCCTATTTTTTAATATGAATACTTCGAATTTTATGGTCTATAATTCTTCGCAATGAATAGTGAATTATTATGCATTAGCCATCAAAGTGGATAAACTTACACAAACTTCATGCGTGCTTTTGCGAGTCAAATCTTCTTTTCATTTATTTTTTTGGCTCTCTATAATTGCATAAATTTCATCCAAAACCTAAAAAAAGTCTGTAAATTAATATCTATGAAGTGGAAGAAAAAATTACTTCATGTGTGTAGGAGATGCTGTGCCGAAAAAGATCCTCGTACTGCTTTTGTTCAAACTGGAATCTATCCAATTGGCCCATGTCTTTATCGCCATTCTGTAAACAACAACAGCTTCCAGTTCTTCATATCCTTCCTCTCCGTTTTCAAATGATCCCCACCTGCAAGACAAATCACATAAAATCAAGGAGGATTTACAAACATATCACTCAATTCCTATGCATTTACATATCAATACCCAAACTTCAAATTTTATATATATGTAAAATGTAAAGCTTAGCTGTTACATATGTAAACATAGAGGAATTGGGAGGTATATGTATAGTTTCACAAACTTGCCCAATATTTTCTCAAAAAATTAAAAAAATGGTGGTACTCACAGAGCCTTCATCCTATGCCCATTCATCCACCAAACATAACTATTAAAGACTAAAATATCAACCCCAACCCAATTCTGAGCATGTTTGTGGATCGAATCTACTCTTAAAATTCTCTCTTTTGATTCTGCAATAATAGTTTCATCTGAATTGGACTGAACAAGGAAAGGTGCCCAATAGAACTCAATTGTAGCATTGTAATCCTGAAATTTTACAGAGCAAAATTGTATTTTTACAGTACTAACTCTTTCATTAATTTCAGAGAATATAACTTCAGATTCAATTTACCTCAGCCTTGAAAACTGAAAGAGATTGATCGAGCTTCATTGACTTCTTATCAGATGGAAGAACAGACTCCACCATGCACACAAGTGACTGCCATTGCTGTCTCTGCAGTGAATCTCCAACAAACATTAATCTCTTTTCCCTGAGTTTCTGAAGCAGATCTGCAGCATTAAACCTGTGACAAAATGCAAATATTATGGGCTGTTGTATAAATTTCATTAATGATTGGGAGCTGATCAGTATAACTACAATAACCTTGGTAAAATACAGTCATCAGGCTGCCACTCCCACTGTAAATATTCACTGTCTTGTCTTCCATTCTTCAAGCAAGTAACTTGATTGTCTAAGTATGGACAGCTCTTATCAGTATAAAATGGCTCTGCAGAGCCATTGAAAATCCATCTTCCTTTCTCAATTCTGCATTCATTAGGATCAAAATTTATTTTATCTTCATCGATGAAATCGTCATCTTCTTCGGTAGTATTTTCCTTCTCCATAACCTCTGTTGATCAGAAAAGAAAATGAAAAACAAAAAAAAATATCACATGTGTATGTGTTGGTGCAAAATATAGGCTTTTTACTGGAGTTTGTGATTGTGAGCTTCCTGGAGCAGGATTTGAGCTGAAAACCAGTGATTGAAGTGAGATCTTCTGCAAATATTAGAATTGTGAGGGCCAATGTGCAAATTATGATGGCCATGATTGAGAGTGGAAGCTTTCCCATTGGAATCTTCATTGTGTTGAATGGTGAATGAAAGATTATAAAAAGAAAAATGAAATTTGGTTCTTAAAGAATTGTTCGTTGGTTATTGAGTAGGAGTGAAGTTGAAGTGAAATGGACGGCTCTCCCAATTGCTGCTCATGGCTTCCAAAGGAAATCAGTTGGTTTAGGTATCTAGTTATTTTCTTGGGCTTAATTTTAAACTAGCAGAATTGGTAAAATTAATAATTTTTTAATGGTTGTCAAAAATTTGTAGATTTGATGATTATTTATGATAGGCAGCAGTCACATTTCAGGTAATGACCAAATAAACCTTTTGCTGACATATGAAAGTGATGTCCCTTCTATCATTCTATTATTATTATTATTATTAGGTGGGGGTGGGGGTTGTTTTATTTAATATTTTAAATATTTTTACTTATTGTACTTTTGACATGTTTTTTATTTTTTATTTAAAAAATCAATTTACTTTTAAATTACTTAAAAAATTAGTTTTTAGTTGAAATACATAATAAATATAATGTAGTGTATTTTGAATGCTTAGGAGCTATTTATTTGAACATATCAAATATATTTTATTTAAATCAAAATGTAAGAAAATAAAGTCAAATGTAAGAGTGATTCCGAGAGGCGTTTTCTTGACATTAAAAAATATTTTTTTCAAGTAATGAGTTAATTAATCTATCGCTTGAAAACATGTAATTAAATAACAAATTTATTTAAATTCACATAAACTCTAAAATTACTTTAAAATGATTCTTTTATTTTCATATCCAAAATAAGTGCAGACGATTTTTTTTTTTCAATTCATCATGATTGATGAATATATCAACATGGGTTAATATAGACATATATTCCAAAATTAAATGATTTTTGTTTAAAAGAAATTATAATTATTATGTGTCGAAAGATTCATGGCAGTATAGTGATATTTTAATGTCTTACTGTTGCATAAAAATATAACACACATAAAAATAAAAGAAAACTAAGAGGAGTAGACATTAAATTTTTTACGTGGAAAACCCTGGAAAAGGAAAAAAATTACGGGGTTTAGCCCAGTCAAAATAATCCATTATAAGATTATACATACATAAGTCCACTTCTCTCATAAATTAGAAAAGATGAAACTACAGTGTTGATAAACACATATGTACGATAGTCATCCAAGTTTAATTGTATTGATTGGGCTACTATAAATAAATTTCTTGGTAATAATAACAATAGTGGGCCACAAACACCCTAGTTGATTGTTATAAAGGTTGTGGTTTGCCACAAAAACTGGAGTTGATGGCAGTGATAGTGTGAGTTGGTCATAGAGATCGTAATTGAAAGTTGTAATAGCATTTAACTAAATAATCATAGTTTGTCACATAGAATGTGGTTGGTAACTGCAGTCACGTAAGTTAACTGGAGAGGCAGTTGTAGTGAAAGGCGGTAATGATTGGAGCTGACCACATAAGCCATAGTGGATTAATCACATAGATCGTAGTAAAAAGCCACAATGACAGTAATTTATCATATAGGTCGTAGTGGAAGGCTGAAATGACAACAATTGACCACATATGCCATAGTGGAAGGCTGAAATGATAACAATGAGACAAGGAGGTTCATACTGGAAGACTGCAATGACAATAATTTAATAATATAGACCATAGTGGAAGGCTACAATGATAGCAATTGATCAGATATGCCATAGTGGAAGGTTGTAATGATAGACAAGCTATAGTGGAAGGTTGTAATGATAAACAAGCTGTAGTTGAAGGCTGCAATGATAGAAGTTATTCATATATGTCATATTGGGAGGTTGTAATGACAGGAGTTGGCCACATAAGCCATAGTGGATCGCTACAAGAGCATCAGTTGGACACAGAGACTATAATAATAATAGTTAGTATTGTAGATCGTAGTGAGAAGCTACATTTGCAACTGGTCACAAGACATGTAATGGGTCATTGTGAAAGTATCAATTAGCCACAATGGCTGTAGTAGAAGACTGTAATAACAGTACTTAGCCACATATGTCATGGTGGGTCATTGCAAGAGTATTATTTGGCCACAGATGCTATAGTAAAAGGCTGTAATAATAATAATAATTCATCTCGACCATAGTGGGAAGCTACAGTATTAACTAGTCATATATGTCACATTGGGCACTACAAGAGCATCAATTGTCTACCAAGGCTATAGTGGGAAGCTACATTAGTAACTGGTTATATATGTGATAATGAGTCACTGCAAGAGCATCAATAAGCCACAAAAGTTGTAATGAATGCACTTAGTCACATAGGTCGTAGTGAGAGTTGTCAAAGTAATTGGCCACATATGTTGTAGTGGGTCACTACTAGAGCATCAGTTGACTACATATGCCATAGTTGGTGCTACATTTGTTGGTGGTTGTAACCTTTCTTCGGGTTTGTTATTTTACACCAGAGACAACACTTGTCAGTATAAAACATATAGAAAACTACAACGATCTAGAGAAAGTCATTGTATTCTGAATACAGTGATCGTAAGCAGTTTTCAGCAAGAGTTATCACCAGATCTTTAATATGTTGTTATTTGTTAAACCATATTCAGGATACTTCGTTGTACCATAACCAGGATACTTTGTAAAAAAATAGAGTTAACCAACAGTGGCGAGCAAGGGGTGACCGATACGGGTCAATATTGGTCGACGGACGATGTTCAATGATGGTTAACGACTACGAAGGTTGAAAGTTATTGTCTGGTCTTCAATCCATAACAAAATTGGAATTTGACTCATTCTTCTCTTCTTTTTCTCCCTATCAAGTGAAGAGAATGGGTCTATTTAAAAGCTCTAAAGAAGGAGAATTTTGGTCATTTACAAATAACACCCGTAAACACCTGATCGAATACCCCATATTAATTTCTCTAGATCATTGGTGTTCTTGATGATTTGAGAGTCTTAATGACTTATGAATTAAGTAATATTTGGCTTGTTGGATTCATCTCTTCAAAACACTTGATTTGACAATAGATACATCAATTTGAAGTTCATTTGACCATCCAACTAACTACCCAAGGTCTATAAATGTGATTTCATAGCTTCATCCGAACTTGATCAAACTCAAATTAGACTGATTTCGGTATCATTGGGCTCGTATAGTCAAGATGGCCAGTTTGACTATTAGCTTACAAAAATAGGAGTTCTGAATGATCTTTAATTTGAATGTGAACATTTTTTGCTTAAAAATATATTAATATTCATGTTAGATGATAAAAATTTGACGACGGCACATCAATAATAATGAAAGAAAAAAGAAATGACCATGAAAATAATAAAGAAATTGAGTTGAAACTTGTGTGTCTAATATATACATTTTAAAAAATTTTATTTTTAGATCTTGTCCTTTACTAACCAAGGAGGAGGACAAAATTCTCTGACCTCGCTTATTGGGATTATTGTCCTCATCTTATCCAACCGCATATATGTTGAAGATTTTATTTACTTTAAAAAAACAATTATTTATTTATTTATTTTAATTCGGGAATGTTCTGTCACTTAAAAATGTCAACTGGCATTCTTAAATTATATTTAACAATAATATTTACATTTTATTTTTATTGTCGAACCTACATTTGGAAAAAATAAATAAACAAACAATATATATTTATAATATAGCAAATTAAAAATATGTATAAATAAAATTGACTTTTAATAATATTAATACCTTAATAATAAAAACCATTGAGTGGCTCGCACGATCAAAATCACAGTCAACTCTTTTCCTTCTTCTCCAACCCTTAAATTTTTTTTTTTCATAATTTTGAAAAAGCCCTATAAAAAAGCTTAATTTCTTCAATCACGCCACCCACGCCCAATAACAGAGCCAATTAATTACTTCAAACCATGGGTTCAATCTCTCCGTTCTTCGCCGGCCATCTTCTTCGCCGCCACCGTCTTCTCCTCCTCCTCTTCCTCCTCATCGTCGCCGGCGCCTTCACCTCCTCCGGTATCACCGGCGGTGCCGATTCTATCTTTGGTAATCAAGATCGCGGCAGCTCATAAATATGTTTTTAGAGCTTTGAAAGAGAATTTTTATAGAAAATTTGGAATATTTACATGCTGCTTGAATCACACACACACACACACACACACCCACACATATATATGGGAGGTTGTAATGACA
>NW_018164951.1:2039253-2057247 GCF_001263595.1 Phalaenopsis equestris | reverse complement strand
ATATATTATTTTTAAAGGAAATCGATATTTGACAGAGATCCAAATACCGATTTTCTGTGCGTTAGGCCCCATGATGAAAGTCTGTGTCATTTGCTAACTATTCGAGAACCCCGCACCACGGGGGTCTAACCCCTGACCTAAGATGACTTACAATGACCCATCCACCAACAGACCAGCATATAAATAATAGTCAGAGGCTAGTATACGAGTCTCTAGCAACCTCTAATGTGTCTAACAATTCAACTACCACCACTTTGATGTCAACTGTGTTAAAGGGGATTCGAACCCCTGGCCCAAGAGGTCTTATACCGTGGATGCCAGACAACAAATCGGGGTACGCGGCGCGCGCTCGTCCAAACATAAAAACACGCGCGCGCTTACCATAAAAATATATATTCTATTTTTTAATTTAAAATAGTAATATTTTTAATTTGATAGGAAAGATTTTGATGGTATAAAAGGAAAAGATAAAGTTTTGGTGTTGATATGTAAATTCATATGAATTAGTTGGTATGTATATAAATGGCTGAAGGAAATTAGGTTGGGGCCCACACATATAGATTAAACTCATAAGTCCCGGCTTCAAACTTCTTGTGTGCAGGGTTGTTAAAATGACTAGTTCTTTGCGAACAGCTCGTATTCGGCTCATTAAGAAACTCGTATTTGGCTCGCTCGATAAGTTAACGAGTCGAACACGAACAAAGATTTGTTGTTCGTGTTTCGGCTCTTTTTGGCTTAAAATACTACTCATCAATTATATATATTTTGATGAGTAGGATTTTTTAAAATTTTAATTGACTACAGGGATACAAAATTTATAATCAAATAAAAGTATTAACTAAGAAAATAAAATAAAAATTATTAAATTAGATTCAAATGATGTTTTAATATAAACAATAATTTTTTAAATCTTACCTCAATTCTTAACATCTGATAACTACGTGAATAGGGTTGTGAAAACGGCCCTTTGTTCGTGTTCGGCTCGTTAAGAAAATGAGCCGAACACGAATACACTTTTTGATCGAAACATAAACGAGCCGAACATATTTTCAAAACGAACACACTTTTCGTTTACACCCCTACTTGTGTGAAAATAATTTATTTATAGCACTCAAAGTTTTAATATCATATGAAAATATCAATGTCATGAACTTCTGAAAAGTAAAACACACATTTTTTCATGCATATGTAAAATGATATAAATATAAATATCAAACTCTCAATGTTAAATATATAATTACATATTCTGTCTATGAATTTATGTAAGGCAAATATAGGGATACCTATTTATATTTAATGGATGAAAAGGCTTAATTTGATGATCGCTACAGAAGGAGAAGACGAGAGGAGGTCGCTTGCAGTGAAGACCGACGACTATCGGGGGCCTCAGGCGAACGTTCTCCATGTCACGCCGGCAACTAGAGGCGGGGGAAAGAAGACACCGGCGAAGCCTCGGCGGCTGATGTGATATCATGTCACCGACACCGGCTGATGGAGCCGGTGAACGATATAGATGATATTGTTCATATATTATTTCTTCTTTTTGTTTTTTTTTTCTATGATGTATTTATGCTTTATATGATTGTTCCCAAAAATGAATATTTATTTGTTGTTTCCAACATTCACAAGCCAAGGCATTTTCTAGCTTATCATTCCTTCATGGTTGGGAAAATGACATTAGGCATCTTCTAATAAAAAGGAATTTTCATAGGTATCCACACAATTCAAATAAGAGCGCATATTCTGTCAGGACTCCTAACGTTGAGAGTCATTTGAAGTTCAATAAAATCACGTTACGTGATGGTGACAAAAAAAAAAAAACAACAACCCAGTAACACGTTAATATTCCTCACCTGTTATTCTGTATTATTTAGTTGTTATTATATGTTATTTAGGGTTATTGTGTTCTAGGAATATTTTCAGTGTTATAATAACAAAATAACACATCATTAACATTTGAATAAAACACAATACCACATGAATAACACAGGAGAAATATTATCTTGTGTTACCAGACAAATTTATTTTTTTTTCTGTCACTGCATAGTAGCTTGATTTCATTGGACTTCGAATAATTCTCTACGTTAGGCGTTTTGACAGAATAATTTTTCTTCAACTAGACATTTAAAGTGTAATATTTATATTTATATTGTATTGGTTTTATAAATTTATGTATAAAAATGGCTATCCTTAGATGAGAATTAAATTTTAAAATAAAGCTGGACAATAGAAACTAGAAAAGGTGTGGTTGAGGCTTGCATTAAAATTGAGGAAGGTTTGCATATATATATCACACATTTTCTCTGTATCTACACATTTAGCATCTAAATTTACACTTTACCTATGTTTGGAGAAGATGTGCTTCGTTTTTTCAAACGTTAATAATAGTTATATATTATTGATATGATGCAAAAGATTTGAGGGTTATAGATATAAAAATTGAAACTTTGCTGCTACATGTGTAAACATATAATATGCATGTTAATGCTATACAATTTTATATTTTAATAAAACTAATATATATTTATTTTTTTATTTTAATTGAGCCTATTAAATTTCTTATTTCATAATTTATGAGAAAAAAAAAGAAATAAATAAAATTAATGAAAAGTTCTATAAGAAATTAAAATATATTTATATATATACAACATGTACTAAGTCACAATGGAAACAATTTGTTTAAGAATTTTTAACACTAAACAAATAATTAATTATGTTTCAAAATAAGATTAGTTTTTTAATGGAGATTTAAATTCATGCCACACAGTTTTTACATATTTACATATAAATACTCCTATGCCTTTATATACACATATATATTAATACTCAAAATGCTTAATATTACATTGAAATTATCACTATTATTAACCTTCTAAATAAAATTTATCTTTTTCACGCATAAATTTTGATATATAAATATTGGCAACATGTGTCTGTCAACCCCATATGTGTTAATTCGATCAAGATGGATTCAAACCCGGGACAGAGCGCCATCCAACAAGACACCGGTAGTACATATAAGCAGCAATAAACATAATTTATTGTGGTGTTATTTTTATTCTAGAAGCTAACGAACAAATTTCATATTATTGCATGATACACACAACTTAGAAATTAAATGAGCATAATTTGAGCATTAAACCTCCTCTTCCACGGGCTTAAAATCAAAATTAAAGGCGGCTTACTTTACCCAGCACAGCAGGCTTAAAGCTTGCAATCCCCGTAATTTCTCTTCCAGTCACCAAGCTATTGATTTCATAAGTCCCTTCATAAGAAAGTATTGGCTCCAGATCACAGAATGCCTGAGTTAATAAACAGGTCAGGTTGGTATCATGTCAAATTCGGGTCCAATTCAACCTGTTAACTCAGATTGACACGGGTTATCTGTTATTATGATGAAGAACAGTAAAGAAAAGCTAACCTTTGCCACTAAGAAGTCAGCCAGGATACCATTGCCACCAAGTAGTTCTCTGCCAAGAGAAACAGTTTCCCTGGCCTTATTGCTGGTCCAAGCCTGAGTGAATGAATCCACAATACGGTTAGTTCAGTCTGACAAAATAATGTAAATGATGAGATTGGTGTTTTTCTCTAATGTTCTAGATTATTCTACCTAATGTTAAGTAGAAGATTATAGGATACTTGTATTAAATGAGAATACTCTAGAATATTTAAATAGGAAGAACCTAGAGTATATTTTTCTAGAAATAAATGTAAGAGTTTAGAAGATTCTAGATTTAGTCTCTCATGTCTATAAATAGGCATAACTTGTCGCCGTCAGCTGAAAACTACTCAATAAAGCTTAGTAATAAAATTATCTTTTTTCTCTTCAATCATTTCCAACAATCCAAAGCTCCATACTCTTCAAAAATTTCCAACAGATAGTATCAGAGCAAAACCGCTCATCATCCCGATTCTAATCTTCAATGGAGAAAATTATGATTTTCGGTCCATCAATATGAAGACCTATTTTCACTCTTAAAATTAAGGAAGATCGTTGAAGAAGGATTCAATACTTCGGAAGATACTTCAACTCTTTTAACCTAGTAAAAGAAGGCGTTTGAAGAGAATCAAAAAAGCACTCTCAAGAATTATTTGTTTTACAACAAGCATGACAGATGATATATTTCCTTGAATCATGGGTGCAACAACTGCAAAGCAAGCGCGGGACACATTATGGAAGAGTTTGAAGGAACTAAAAAGATACGCTCCATCAAATTACAAAAGTTTAAATGAGATTTTGAGAGTCTTAAAATAAAAGATAAAAAGACCGCAAAAGATGAAAATTCCAAGATAAATGAAATAGTTAATCAAATGAGTCCATGGAGCAATCATTCCTGATAAGGAAATAGTAGAAAAGATACTAATTTATTGTACAGAAAAATATGATACAATAATATATGCAATTGAAGAATCAAGGGATTTAGAAACTCTATCACGAACAGAATTAATGGGCTTCCTTGAAGCATACGAAAAAAAAATTGAAAAAGCGAAATGAGAATACTACAGAAAACACCTTTCAATCTAAAATAAATTTACGGTCTCATATATCAAAAGGTGGGAGAAATTCACATGAAAGTTTTAAAAATAAAAATAATCAAGAAAAATGTGAGAAATATTCTCCATATGACATTTACAAAAGAAAAAGTCATTTGAAGAAAGATTGTTGGTTTAAAGGAAAACCACATGGCCAAAATTGTAAGAAATTTGGGCACACAAAAATATTTGTCGATTGAAGCAAAATCAACGGGCCAATTTTTCAGAAAGGAAAAGTGAAGATAAAAATCTCTTCTATGCTTGTCCAGTTATAGTAGAAGAGAAAAAAGACACATGGTATCTAGATAGTGATTGTTGTACTCACATAATAAAAAATCAAGAACTATTTTATAGTCTTGAAAAAACCAAGACAAAAGTCAAAGTAGGAAATGGTGAATTCATGGAGGCAACAGAAAGAGGCACCATAGCCATTAACACAAGAAAAGAGAAAAGATATATCAGTGATGTACTCTTAGTCCCAAACATTGATCAAAATCTACTTCGTGTGGGTCAAATGATCGAGAAAATATACTCTTTGAATTTTTAGAGCAAGCAAGACAAATCCCTTAGAAATTGCAAAGATCAAAATAAAAGAGAACAAGTGCTTTCCTATTTAGTGGAGGTACATAAATAATATGGTAATGAGACACAAATAGATGAGTCATGGATTTGACATAAGCGACTTGGGCGAGCTGAAGATTCTGCATCAAAAAGACATGATAAAAGATCTCACTACAATGAAGGAAATCAATAATGTTTGTGAAGGATGCTTACTCAGTAAACAACATCGACAGTCATTTCAATCAGGCAAAGCATAGAGAGCTAAGGAGCCAACTTTTTCACATCGAAATTTGTGGACCAATGCATATACTCCATCTCTAGAGGAAAACAGATAATTCATCATTTTCATTGATGACTACACAAGAAAGACATGAGTCTATTTCTTGCGAGAGTGATCACAAGTATTCGAGATTTTCAAAAAATTCAAAACTTATGTTGAAAAACAAAGTGACTACTACTTGAAGATATTAAAAGGTGGTGAACGACAACTCACAGTTGCATATGTGCCAGAGCAAAATGAAATTTCTGAAAAAAAACAACTAAACTATAATAAAAACAAGAAGAACCATGCTAATGGATACGAGTCTTCCAAAAAGTTTTTGGGCAGAAGTTGTACATACTGCAGTCTATTTACTAAATAGATGCCCAACTAAAATCGTGAAAGACAAGACACCAATTGAAGCTTGGAATGGAGGAAGCCTTCTGCAAGACATCTAAGAGTCTTTGGTTGTATTTGCTATGTTGACTTTCCACAAGAAAAAAAAAACAAATTAGATGAAAAGATAGAAAAATGAATTTTCTTAGGCTATAGTACTCAATCTGAAGAATATTGAGTCTATAGCTTAAGAACAAAGGAGCTTATCACTAGTCGAGATGTGGAATTTGATGAAGATGTTACATACAATTGAGAGACAAAAAAGGTTGAAAGGAGTGTCAATATGACACAAATAACACATCAATAGGTTGCAGAGGTCAATAATCAACCAGAATCATCAACACAAGCACCTGCAAGAGCCAAATCAAGGTGGAGACTCATCTCCATAATCACCACCTAGAAGAACAAAATCTCTAGCAGAAATATATGAACATTGTAAACATTGTAACTTGACAATCATGGAGCCATAAAGTTTTGAAGAAGCCTCAAAGCAAGAAGTGTGGAGAAAAGCTATGGAAGAAGAAATAATGATAATTGAGAAAAACAAAACAAGGGAAATAATACACTCTTCACAAGAAAATGAAGCAATTGAAGTTAACTGTGATGCACAAGACGAAACTCAATCCTAATAAATCAATTCAAAAATATAAAGCAAGACTAGTTGCTAAGGGATACTCATAACAATTTGAGTTGACTACAATGAGACATTTGCTCCAATTGCTCGACATGTACAGTAAGAACATTAGTTGCACTTGCAACGCAAAACAAGTGGAAGATGTATCAACTAGATGTCAAATTTGCATTTCTAAATGGCAACTGGAAGAAGAGATCTATGTGAAACAACCTCCAGGATTTGTAGTACAAGGTCAAGAGAACAAAGTTCTCAAGTTAAAGAAGGCTTTGTATGGATTAAAGTACGCCCCAAGAGCTTAGCATAGTTGAATTAACAACTACTTCATACAACAAGGCTTCAGAAGGAGCAAAAGTGAGCCAACATTATACATTAAAACTCAAGGTAAAAGCTACACTCTTAGTGTCTCCATATATGTAGATGATCATATCTCTGCAGGAAATAATGAAAAGATGATAAAAAAGGTTTTAAAGTACACATGATGAAGACATTCGAGGTGAACGACTTAGGCCTTATGCATTATTTTCTTGGGATAGAAGTAATTCAAAATGAAAGAGGGACCTTCACTTCACAAAAAAAAAATAATATAGAAAATCTTTTAAGAAAATTTAAAATGAACAATTTCAAGTTAGTAGCTACTCCACTAGATAACAAGACACTTATGAAGTGATAATGCACCAAAGGCTGATAACACATTCTATTGAAGCCTCATTGAAAGCTTACTTTATCTAACAATGACAAGAATATACATCATGTATGCAACAAGTCTACTCTCAAGGTTTATGCAAAGTACAAGCCAAGTTCATCAAGGAGCAGCTAAAAGAGTTCTTAGATATCTACAAGGAACGAGGAACTATGTTATCCGGTTTGAATCCATTCCTAACACAAGGCTAATTAGATATACTGACAGTGATTATTCCACATCATCGGATGACAAGAAGAGCACCTCAAAATGTGCATTCACATAGGGTTCAGGAATATTTTCTTGGGCATCAAAGAAACAAGCAACTGTTGCACAATCATCAGCCGAAACAGAATATATTGCAGCTGCCACGACTATAAGCCAAGCTATATGGCTAAAATACATATTAGAAGATGTGGGAAAGCCACAAAAAGGAGCTATATAAATCTATTATGATAGCAAATCAACTATAACAATGGAAAAAAATTATATATTTCATGGCAAAACTAAACATATTGGTATCAAATATCATTTCATTAGAGAAGCTGCAACAAATACAAAAATTAAGCTCAAGTACTGCAAGACCGAAGAACAACTAGAAGACATATTCACAGAGGCACTTCCAAGAGGAAAGTTTGAACTGCTATGCAATATGATTGGAGTAATCGAAATTCGCATCAAGGTGTGATAAAATTGATGTTTTTTCTCTAATGTTCTATATTATTCTACCTAGCCTTAAGTAAAAGATTCTAGGAAACTTGTATTAAATAAGAATACTCTAGAATATTTAAATAGAAAGAATCTAGAGTATTTTTTTCTATAAATAAATGTAAGAGTTTAGAAGATTCTAGATTTAGTCTCTCATGCCTATAAATAGAAATAGGCATAACTTAGGCATAACTTGTTGTCGTAAGTTGGAAACTACTCAACAAAGCTTAGTAATAAAATTATCCTTATTCTCTTCAATCATTTCCAATAATCCAAATCTCCCTCCTCTCCAAAAATTTCCAACAATAAAAATTTGAATGACTTACACATACACCAAAGAGTTCATATGTATTTACATATCTACCACCTAAAGTTCAATTATTGCCTGTATTTATGCCGCTTTACCTATACATGAAAAGGTGTTTTCCACTTTTTAAAAGTAAAAAAAAATGTAGTAATTTTGATGTTATATGAAATATTTGGGTGCAATGAATGTGAAAAGTAAATTTTAGTTGTTAGATATGTAAATACATAGGAATTGGGTGATATGTATGTAGATTTCTTTATATAAATTTAGCGACTTGGTGAGAAACTGATTAACCTTCCCCAAGCTAGCCTGACCAGGAGTCATCTTTCCCGATTCATATAGCTTGCAGAGGCGCCAACCAACAAGAAGCATGGCTTGAATGTTTCCGAGCATGCGAGCTAGTTTTATCTGGTTGATTTGGAATGCGGCGAGTGGGGCTCCAAATTGCTTCCGTTCTTTAAGATACCTGGTTTAGTTGATCGATTCGTACATCGAGTTAACTAAGGAAATCAGATTTTGAATAAAAAATAATAATTTCCAGAGTAAAAAATTGTTACCGATGGCACATGTCAAATACGCCCATCGAAATGCCGATCGGCTGCCATGTAACCATAACGCGAGAAACGGCGAGTACCTGTGTTTGGATCATTCATAAATGAAGAGCATATAGTACAATACATGAATGAAAACTTATGGGAAGATTTACAAACATACCACTCAATCCTATGCACTAACACTTACAAGTTCAATTTTTACATATATGCCATCTTAATTTGAGACTTTTATTTTGTTGCAACACTTCATTTTATTTAAATTGCCTTTTTTAAAAAGTTAATTTTTGTTTATTTTGTAGAGATATAAAATTAATTATTATATAATTAGATGGTATACATTTTATGTTTATTTGATTTTTACAATTATTAAGCCAATAGACATGCCTCAAGTTTATTTCATATCTATATCCCCCATACATGTAAATGTGCATCATGGATACAAATCTTAAAAAAAAAGAAGTTAATACAAAAAAAAAATGATTTGAAAACACCAGGGTAGTTCAAGTTTTTCACAAATTAATTAAAGGGAAATTTACATATATACCATGCAATCCATATGCAACAACATATCCAACACCTAATTTGATATTTATATTTATAAAACCTTGGTATTAACAATGTATGCATGAAAAGGAGTTATTCACTTTTGAAAAGATAGCATAGTGTCATTTTTTATGCGATGATAATGATTGAAGAGTTATGTTTGTAAATATGGAAGTTGAGCTGTTACATATGTAAATATGTAAGAATTGTGTAGTATTTATATTTCACATTAAAAGTTAGAATACTGATAATTTTGATGTGATAGGAAACATTTGAGTGGTATAAATGTAAGAAGGAAGTTTAGGAGTTAGATATGTAGATACATAGAATTTGGATGCCTAAAAGCAACACAAGAGCATACCTTACTTGTGTCCTGAAAGGAATGAACACCTGGTAACCTATCCTCATCTGGGACAAATACTTTCTTTAATAGAATATCTCCATTCTGAACAATTCTTAGCCCAATTTTGTTTTCTATTTTGGTAGCACTTAAACCAGGGGAACCCTTCCTCACAATAAACCTGAAATCATCAAAACAAAATCAATGAAGGAAAATTTACATGCATATCGCACAATTTTTATGTTTAATATATCTAACACCAAAAGTTTAATATTTTATATGTCTAACACCAAAAGTTTAATATGTACACTTCTAACACTTTGTCTCAAAAACCTATGCATGAAAAATGTACACTTCTAAAAAGTTAATAATGGTGGTATGTTTGATGTGATGTTAATTTTTTTAATGTAATACATGTAAATATGAAAGTTTACGTATTAGATATGTAAACTCAAAGATAGAAAAACAGTTCAAAATCCATATATTCCACTGCAATCTAACATGAAAACTCAAGCGGTTCATAAATGTTGGGAAAAATTGCAAATTTTAATTTTGATATATTGCAATGACCTCAAAGCAAATCCAACAGTTTTGGGATCCATTATAACCAAAAACTGGTCAGGATATCCTGTCCCAAATTTTTTTCATAAGAAAGCGAGTTGTTATTACCCGTTAATCTGGTTTGTACTTGTGTTCCGAGCGAAAATAACCAGGACATCGGCAAACGTGCTGTTTCCTATCCACCGCTTCTGTCCTTCCAATAACCAACCTCCATTAACCTGTTCCAAAGTAATGGCTATAAGTAATATGTATGAACTATGAAAATTTAAGATATTGCAAAAATAGATATTTATGTAATTAATAAAAAAAATTATTCAGTAATATAGGTTAGGAAACCTTTGTCGCAGTGGTACTCAAAGAGCTTGCATCGCTTCCATAGTCAGGCTCAGTTAAAGCCTGGAATATGTAAATTCAGCAATAAAACTTCAAAAAAATGTTAAAAGGACTTTAACAAGCACTTTGTATTGAAATCAAATTGAATTACCCAACATGCAACTGTACTAAATCGTGCTAACGATGGTAAATATTTCTGTCTTTGCGCCTCTGATCCGCAAAGTCCTGTATTTTACAGAAAACATGAGAAAAAAAGGGGGCTCTTACATACATACCAACCAATTCCTATGTATTATATTAACATATCGAACACAAACTTTACTTTTTACATTTATACCACACAAGTCTTTCATATCATATCAAAAATACCATCATTTCAACATTTAAAAGGTAAAATACACCTTTTTATGCATTGGTAAGGTGGTATATATGTAAAAATTGAAGTTTAGTTGTTAGATATGTAAATACATGAGAAATGAGTGGTATGCATGCAAATCTTCCAAAGCAAAATATTGAAGTTTTTTTTTCGCCTAGAAACTACATTAACATTTGCACAAGGAGATGGGACCAAAAGCCAAATTTCATTTATACCAATTGTAAGCATTGCTAATGAAGAATGAACCAATACAAAGGTGGAACAGCTAGCATCGACTCTAGCAATCTCTGCTAAAGAAACAGCACTAGCAGTGATCGAAAGTCCCGGACAACCATAACCCTGCCAAACAAAGAACCAGTGGTATAAACATAAATTTATAAGTAAAAAAGGACAGTAATGCTATTATCTTTAGAGAGATTTATATTCATACCGCACAATTCCTATGTATTTGCATATCTAATATCCAAACATTGATTTTTACACTTATAACACTTTACCTGTGCATTGGTAAGAGTGATATTTTTTATGTTACATGAAAGATTTGAGTGTTATAAATGTAAAAATTAAAATTTACCTGCTAGATATGTAAATACATTAGGAATTGTTTCATATGTATGTAAATGCCTCTCACCTTTATTGTTCCCCCAGCAACATTCAGAGCAGCAAGCTTTGGAATAACATGGAAGGGAAACTCTGCCTTCTCCCAGCACTGAAATTAAAAAGTACCATGAGTATGCCTTTGCAAGAGCAGTCCAGAAAACCATGTTTGCGCAACATTATTAGTGTTAATTTTATGAAAAATTTAATTTGACTCTACCAAATTGACTTAAAATTTATCTTTTGTTAACCTTTATTTTATTAGCTTCTTATGTTTTATTTCCTTAAGCATGAATAGGTATAGAAAACACATTGATGTTCAAAATGAATGTTTAAATTAGAAACAATACACAAAGTTCTGGTATACCTGCAAATAATAAAATATAACAATTCTTTTCATTAATGATGGTGAGAGCTTCAAGCAAAAGATTTTCAACCCTTATGCAGTTCTAGCTAAGGGCAGACAAGATTTAAATTATTAACCCATGCTTTTAGTATCTTACCGGCTGTCAAACTTTAAAAATCTTAACACACACAAAAAAAAAAGGATGATTTCATACATACCAGTCAATTCCTACATTTTTACATGTCTAACACTTAAATTTCAATTTTTACATACATACTTACCTATGCATGATATAAAAGATTTGGGTAGTAGAAAGGCATGAACTAAAATTTAGGTGTTTAAGTATGTAAATACGTAGGAATTGAGTGGCATGTATGTAAATGCCTTGAAAAAAATAAAAATGATATCCGGTACAAGGGATTCTCTACTTTTTATGTGTTGAGACCTCTGGAACAAAAAGAATCAAAGTTGGGCTGTTACATGCAACCATCATCTGAAGGATAAAACTTCTCACTGTGATACAAAGTTTCAAACATTAGAAAAGGAGCCCGATTCCATTAACAATTCTGATTACAAATTTCCAAAACACAAAAAGACAAGACTTTGATAACATTTGGAATACAAATTGGTAAAGATCTTGTTCGCGCATTTAGGACAAAAATGGTTACCAAGGTAAAGATGAAATTAGCAGTGGAACTAATAGATCTATACAGTGCACCTCTCTCAATTCAATAGGTGGTCAGTGGCAATAACATGAGGCCCGTGGCTAAACCGACAAAGGAGACAAGTTAGACATCAAGTTGATAGTGGCTAATGGTTCTTGATAGCACCCTATGGCTTGATAGGTGACAAGAAGAGGCAGCTATCTAAATGAGTCAATAAGTTGGTGGCATGGTCAAGCGAGGTGGAACTTCTCAAGAGATATATATGTGTGGGTAGGTTGGCTCTTCTGAAGAGAAAGGGAGATGAGTGGGAATTTGTGATTGAGAGAGAGAGAGAGTTTTTGTGAGATAAAAGGATATTTGATTACAAATATTATAATCAAGGCAGGAATCTAGAACCACTGAACTTCACTGGCCTGGGGTTTGGACTTCCGGTTTGAAACACCGAACAACTTCTAGGCAGGTAGCCGTACTTCTTGTTAGATCGAGCACCTACCAACCACAGATTGGGCGTACAAGCCTTTCAACCTATTCATTCACTAGCGCCTTCTGGTGGAAGGACGTGCCATTTGTTCACATCCAGAAGCTCGTAGGGGATCTAATGCGAACCTTGACGGAGATCGCTTCCTCCCTGAAAGCTTCATCTCTTGGACTAGTGAAATAATCTCTATGTGCGATTGTGTACATAAATGGATCTCACAAAACTGAGTAAATTATCTTGTTTCATATTTTTTGGGTGTGTTTCCTTGCAGATTATTCTTATAGTACTCGCGCTCCTTTTGCCCTTAAGCACTTGATTTTTTCCCAACACAAAAGACATAAAAGTAGACAACATGAATCACGCTATTCTAACAAAATTTGTAACTCTGATACCACATTTTTAGAGAGTGAGGACCAAAGAAGACCAAAAATGAGTTATTACACTAATGGTCAAACATGTTTTCGACCAAAAACTTAAGACTATAAGTATGTGTTGATAATGGACCATAGGGGGCCCATCCACGGTTTAGGAAACCATGGGCCTTTTACATTTGCGGGGGAGAATTGCTCTCCATTTATTATCCATTATTATGTTTTTATTTCTATCCTTCTTATCATGATGATTTTGAATTTCCCTCCAATCATATTAGGGCTAGTCTAAGCTTTATACATACTTGTCATTTGTTTCTATTAGAAGAACAAAAAACTAGATAGTTTTCCTCTAAGAAAGCTCCTCCAAAAATTCTATATGGTATCAGAGCTAGGAGACAAACCCTAGATCTCTATTTCAGCATGTAGAATATTCCCTGTAGGACCTCCCTAACTTCTTGGCTGTCAGAGCCGTCCTCGCACTTCCTCGGCGCCGCCCTCTCCATGCCTCATAACCGCACTTTGTCCGGTGGAAATCAGGTGTAGCGGTTGCACCTTCAAGCCTTCTTCCTGTCTCAGAGAAAAGCAAAATCAATCGCAACAACCGGACCTCCACAGGTTCAGATGGGACTATCTCTCTCCAATAGAAATTTTCTCTAGAATCTAGCGCCAGTAGACATACTTTCTCTTTCCGGTGGAAATCCAAGGCTTGCATGGGAATTCCTCTGCTTCTCAGCCTCAAGTTCTTCTGCTTCACACTTGTAGGCCTCACTGTGGTTCTCAGCAACAATTGCTCTTGAATCTGCTTCCCAGTTCTCAGCGTAGTTGCTCTCTAATCCGACGGGGACAAAAATTGTTGTTGTCATAGTTGGTCTGAACATTGAGATTGAAATTCTGTGTCAGCAATATACAATTTCCGGTGAAAACTCAGTGTTGGCGACAAACAATTTCCCTATCTAGTAAAAATTCAGTGTTGGCGGCACACAGTTTCTCTTTCTAGTGGAAATAGTGGAAATTTTGTGTTAAAAGTAGACAACTTCACTACTAATGATGATAAAATACGTCATGAAAGCTACTTATTCCTCCTCATAAGTTACATCTGAACCCGAACCTAAGATATTTGACTCTATAGCAACCAAAGACTATTTCTACATCACTAATCACAAACTACATGACAATAATTTCATACAATGGTTTCAATCAGTGTTCATGTATATCTGTGGCAAATAAAAAGATGATCATCTACCTGAAAAAAATCCCTCTTCAAAAATTAGTGATATGAAACATCAGACATAGAAGATTGAAGATCACATGAGGGCTTGTCAGCTCAATGACCACAAAAATTGGAGAGAACTTCCTCCCATACGAAATGACAAACGAAATTCAGGATGCCGCTAGAGAAACCTATTCAAGTGTTGACAACATCTGAGCTGTTTGAAATTGAAACGAGATTACATGACCCGCAACAGGATGAGTTGAATGTTACTCAATACTTCAACACTCTCTCTAAATATTATCTCCAATTAGATATGTATGAAATACACACATGGGGGTGTTCGCAAGACTGCTATTTAGAAAACCATTGTCGAGTAGAAGAGAGCCATCAAGTTTCTTTTAGGACTCAATAAGGACCTAGATGAAGTTAAAGGAAGAATCATGGGACTCAAACCTCTTCCCTCAATTCATGAAGCCTTTGTCGAAATGCGAAGGGAAGAGAGTAGGAAGAAACACATGATGAAAAGCAACCGCACCACACCAAATATTAACAACTCAACTTTATGCACCCACAAATCATCACAAAATAACAAATCAAAGAGGAACATACCGTAATGTGAAAATAACAAGAAGCTTGGTCATCTGAAAGAGAAGTGTTGGAAAATTTATTGAAAAACTGCGGATTGGAAGCCCAATAAAGCCAAAGGTGATGCAAAAAATCAGACAAACATAACATCAAAGGATGACAAGCCTCATGAACGTAGTCAATTCATTAAAGAACAACCTGAAGCCCTCTAAAGAATTCTGGGACAATATTCTGAGTCTTCTGTAAATAATTATTGGAAACTATGAAATTCACAAAAAAGTCTATTCTTCAATCCGTGATTTATGTTCCTAAAATTAATTGCAATTTACTATCTATCAATAAACTTACTCACGACATGAATTGTGTTACTAAATTGTACCTTAATTTGTGTGAATTTCATGTGATGGACTCGAGAAGGTGATTGACAATGCTGACAAGTATCATAGACTTTATTTGCTCACTAAGTCTTCCGCTTCAAAAGGATTATCCAATCACTCACAATCATTTGAATCGAGTCTTGTATATGAGTCAACTTCTCATAAGAGTCAAGTTATGTTATTGCATTTTTTGTCTAGGACATCCTAACTTCTATTATATTGAAAAATTATATCCTCATTTGCTTATCAATAAAGAAACCTAGTTCTTATCTGCGTGAAACTTATCAACATGCTAAATATACTCGACAAGTGCAACCATACCTGAAATACAAACTGATACATCCCCTCTCCATAGTTCATAGAGATATCTAGGGGACCCTCAAAAATAAAAAATGCAAATGGGGCTATGTGGTTTGACAACTTCATTGATAATCACACTATAACCACTTGGACATTTCTCATGAAAGAAAAAACTGGAAGTGTCAGAATATTTGAAACATTCAACAACATGATTCTCGCCCAATTTCAAAGAAAAATTCAAATTATCAAAACTGATAATGCAAAAGATTACTACAATTGGACTCTTGGCCCTTATCTATCCAAATATGATATCATTCATATAAATTCTTGTGTTGACACACCGTAACAAAATGGTGTGGTTAATAGAAAGAACATACATCTCCTTAAAGTAACCTGTTTAATTTTATTCACTAAAAATGTACCCAAACACTTATAAGGGGATGCAATTCTCATAACCACTTATCTCATAAATAGAATGTCCAATAGAGTGTTAAAGTTTGATGACGTAGAAGAAGAAATTTTTGCTCTTGATAAAAATGGTACATGGATCATAACAACTCTGCCACATGAAAAAAGAATTGTGAGGTGCAAATAGGTATTCATTGTTAAATACAAAGCAGATGGAAGCATAGAAAGGTTCAATACTAGACTTGCAGCAAAAGTGTTCACCAAGTCCAATGAAATCGAATATCAGAAGACATTTACGCCGGTGATAAAACTCAACACAGTAAGATTATTACTGTCATTGGTTGTCAACCAGGATTGACCTTTACTCAGCTAGACATTAAAAATGCATTTTTAAAATGGAGATCTTGAGGAAGAAATATATATAGAGATACCTTCGGGATTAAAGAATAACACAATAATCTGATGGTGTGCAAACTAAAGAAATCGTTGTATGGGTTGAAATAATCCCCTGAAGTTTGGTTTGAAAGGTTCACCAAGATTGTTCTTGTCAATATGTACTATCAGTACTAGGTTGATCACAGATTATTTGCGAAATCAAATCAAGTGGGAGTATGATAGCAATCATTATTGTATATGTAGATGACATTATTCTTACATGCAATGATGTAAAAGAGCTTGAAATAATCAAAAGAATAATAGCTTTCGAGTTTGAGATAAAATCTTGAAACTTTAAGATACTACCTAGGAATGGAAGTAGCTAGATCAAAAGAAGACAATATATTTTAGCGAAAATATATCTTGACCTATTAAAGGAGACATGAATGTTGGGACACAAAACAACAGATACTCCTATGGATCTCAATCGATGAGTATTAAAAGAAAATGATAACACTCCAGTTGAAAAATGGAGGTATCAAAAACTTGTTGGGAATTCATTTATCTGTTACATACAAGACCTAACAATGCATTTTTTGTAGATATAGTGAACCAACAAATGAGCGATCCAAACGAAGGCCATTTATAAGCGGTCTTTTGAATTTAGAGATACCTAAAAGAGACTCTAAAATGTGAATTAATATTCAAGAAAACTGAGAACTGTGACATTGAGATCTATATTGATGCTAGCCATGGTAAGAGAACTAACTAATAGAAGATCTACCACGAGTTACTTTATTTGTATGGGATAACCTTATTAGTTGGAGAAGTAAAAAGTACGTTATGGTGTCAAAAATCAATGCATAAGCTGAGTATCGTGCCCTGACCCTAGGAATTCATGAAGGAATGTGGCTAAAGTTGTTAGTTTAACTACACATGGTGAACCAAAGCAATATTAAGTTGTTCAGTGATAATATTTCAAAAAAAAACTGATACACCATGTCGAACTAAATATATAGAGATTGACAGACACTTCATCACTGAGAAAATCAATGAAGGGATTGTTCAGCTAAGCTATATCTCGACTCAGTATCAGATTACTAACATTTTTACCAAGGCTTTTTCTCGACACCACTTCAATAATCTCAGTAGCAAGTTTGGGATGTATGACCTATACAACCCAACTTAAAGGGGAGTGTTGATAATAGATCATAGAAACAATGGGACAACTGCTACATTTGAGGAGGAGAATTACTTCCCCTTAATTATCCATTATTATATATACAACATGCTATACAACCCAACTGCTTAATATATGTATAAACTAGCCAAACAAAGAGAAAAGAAAAGTAAAGATTTAACTCAAGTAAAGTGTATTAAAGATGAAAATCAAAAAGTACTTTTCTTAGAAAAAGATATTCAACATAGGTGGGTGAGTTACTTTGATAAACTTTTTAATGAAGTTTCTGAAAATACAATCGACCTTAGTGATTTT